>NC_090744.1:36844593-36862661 GCF_036898095.1 Palaemon carinicauda
TATAACATATACAGTAAGAAGAAAACTATAGTATGGGTTTTGGTACAGCACTGTGTGTTCTAACACTTTTGTGTTTTCTTGCACAGTCCTTTGCTGTTGCCCTACAGATAGGAAAGTGAGTTCTTTCCTGTCTATTATCCAGGATTTTAAAATCATTGCTTAGGTGTGAGCTCCACCTGTTTCCTCTGGAAACTTTGCATTGGTTACTCTAGAAGAGATTAACCATTTGATTTTATTATCTGGAAGGCTGCAACAATGGGTTGTGAGGGAAACACAAGTGTGTGTCTTTCCTTTCTGAATTGTTATGCTATACTATGCATATCCAGTGATACATAGTTCACTTGATACTCATGGAAATTTCTTCTCTTTACAGAAGGACCCTCCGAAGTGCGGAAGTGCTTTCTGCAACGTCCGCAGCAAGAACCTCTGCGGACATGAGTTTTGTAGGAGACACGCAGCATGCGCTGTCTCCAAGGATGATCTCCGGTATTGGGACCCTCAGGTATGTACTGTGTGCACTAACCTGATTACTGAGGCCTTTGATTCCCCTAGGACGGCGGAATCAAGGGATATAGCTAGGAAGAAGCTTCGTACCTGGGTAAGGGGCTTCCAAAAGAACACTTCTGGCCCTTATCTTCCAAGTGAGAAGATGAGGGCGTATCTTTTCCCTAAGGCATCAGCTGATGCAGTGATTCCCCAGCCTCAAGAGGAGATCCCCCAAGTTCAGATCCAGGTGGATGCTGAAGTCGCGGTCGCGATGCAAGACATCCAGTTAGATGACAGGATGTCTGATGGGGACGAGCGTCTGGAGGAAGACCTCCTGGCAGAAGCCCAGGATGAAGTTCAAGCCCCAGACGTTGTAGAGGAAGAGGTCGACGACGCTACTCCGGTTCAGATTCCGGAGCCTATTCCCTCAACATCGGCCGGTCTCCCAGTAGAGCTCGGACAGGCCCTCTCTTCTATTGTTGGAATGATCCAACAAATGCAGAAGGAGAATCAGGAGAAGGCGGCTGCAATGGAACTGCGGATGCAGTGCCTTGCAGAATCACATGGGCCCCAGAAAAAGCTCAATGTGAAAGACCTTCCCTTGTGCTCAGATGCTAACCCATGGAGGTATGCTGAGCACATGCCGATGACGACTGGAAAGATCATCATCTCGGATAAGCTGGGCTCAGTTCCCCTGGAGGAGGTGGAATTCTGGCCCAGCAAGACATCATATCCGGACTGTTATGTCCGGCTGAGGAAGGAACCAGCTTCAAAGGAGGAGACAGAGCCGAAGGAGGTCATAGTGATGGACCATGCTAAGGCTCAAGCTCTACTTTCATCCTCGATGAAAGAGAGGGGCTTCTCTAACTCAAAGGTAGCCGCATTGAGCAAGAAGCTCCCTTCCTTTGTGTCCTCGCCTACTAGAGCCTTCCCCTTTTTACAGAAAGGGTTTGCGGCTGTACTAAAAGCAGTCGAGGCCGGCAAGCCTTGCCCCTCCCTGGAGGAGTGTAAACCCTTGTCGCTGGCCCTGCCTATGGACCACAAAGACTGGAAGGACGTCCATCTTACGTTCTCAGTTGGAAAGTTGGAGGCTGATATTGCCGGACGTCAGTTCGGCGAGGACCTCCCTAAGCTGTCTGACTTTCTTTTGCGAAGAGAGTTCGAGACAAAAGAAAGACTGGCTGCCTCAATGTCTCTTCAGACTACTCTCGAGACGATGGCAAGTGACCCCAAGGTCCATGAAATGTTCATGGTGGTGGCCAAGACTCATCTGGCCACAGTGACGAAGGACCTTTATGGCTTCGTCAAGGCAAGGAGAGCTTGTAGGGAGTTCGTGTTCACCTCGGCTACGGTGAGGCACGAGCCAAGGAAACTAATCTCCTCCAACATTTGGGGAAAAGACCTTTTCCCTACCGACTTGATCAAAGAAGTTGTTGATAAGGCCGCCTTGGAGAATAGAAACCTTCTCCAGAAGTGGGGCCTGGCTATCAAAAGAAAGTTTTCCCCGGATGAGGGTCCTCAACCAAAGAGGAAGACTATGAGGACTAGGCTACCGTCTCGGCCAGCCAAGCCTGTTAGACAGCAACAGCAACTGCAATTGCCATTGCCCCCAGTGCCCCAGATCGTGGCACAAACCCCGACCACTTTTCAGTGGGTACCCCAGGCCGTGTCGACACAGTCCACGGCATTCACCCCAGCGTTCGAAGGGCAGTCTACTTCCTCTCGAGCAAAGCCTAGAGGAGCAGCCAGAGGCTCATCAAGGCGCCCCTCAAGGGGAAGGGGATTCAGGGGTGGTCGTGGTCAGGGAGGCAAGACCTCAGGACGGCAGTCCAAGTGAGATGATACCGGTAGGAGGGAGACTTCTGAAATTTCGGGATCGGTGGACCTTCGATCCCTGGGCCCACAGCCTACTCAAGAATGGACTGGGCTGGAGCTGGTATAGCACTCCACCCCCGTGCCTTCGGTTTTTCCAACACTCCACCCCCGTTATGGAGGAGTACGTTCAAGAACTGTTGGAGAAAAAAGGTGATCCGAAGGGTGAAGCCCATCAATTTCTAAGGGAGGCTGTTTTGTGTTCCCAAGAAAGACTCGGAAAAGCTCAGAGTCATTCTGGACTTGTCGCCACTCAACAAGTTCATAGTGAATTGCAAATTCAAAATGCTAACACTGCAACACATAAGGACCTTACTGCCCAAGAGGGCATATTCCGTCTCTATAGACTTGTCAGACGCCTATTGGCACATTCCAATCAGCCATCGACTCTCCCCCTACCTAGGGTTCAGGCTACAACGAAGACTATACGCCTTCGGAGCCATGCCATTCGGGCTAAACATAGCCCCAAGGATTTTTACGAAGCTTGCGAGCGTAGCTCTCAAACAATTACGCCTAAAGGGAATTCAGGTAGTAGCCTACCTGGACGACTGGTTGGTGTGGGCAGCATCCGAGACAGAATGCTTGCAAGCTTCCAGTCAAGTGATCCAGTTCCTAGAGTACCTAGGCTTCAAGATCAACAGAAAAAAGTCTCGACTTTCTCCATCTCAAAAGTTCCAGTGGCTGGGAATCCACTGGGACCTTTTGTCACACCGTTTCTCCATCCCGGCGAAGAAAAGGAAGGAGATAGCGGGTTCTGTCAAGAGACTTCTAGATTCCGAAAGGATATCAAGACGCGAGCAGGAGAGGGTACTGGGCTCTCTCCAGTTTGCTTCGGTGACAGACCCAGTGCTAAGAGCACAGCTAAAGGATGCAACCGGAGTTTGGAGAAGTTATGCATCAAACGCGCGAAGAGATCTGAGAAGACCAGTTCCGCTTCGGCTAAGTACTCTTCTCAGGCCTTGGTCCCAAGCCAGACATCTAAAGAAGTCGGTTCTTCTTCAGCCACCTCCCCCGTCGGTGACGATTCACTCAGACGCCTCGAAGGAGGGATGGGGAGGTCACTCTCATCGGTAAAAAGTCCAAGGGACTTGGTCCAAGCTATTCAAGACCTTTCACATAAAACTTTCTAGAAGCTATGGCAGTGCTCCTTACCTTAAAGAAAGTCTCCCCGCGTCACTCGATCCACATAAGGTTGGTGATGGACAGCGAGGTAGTTGTGAGATGCTTGAATCGACAAGGATCGAGGTCACCACCTCTCAACCAGGTGATGTTGGCCATCTTCCGATTGGCGGAAAAGAAGAAGTGGTACCTGTCGGCAGTTCACCTTCAAGGAGTCCGCAATGTGACGGCGGACGCTCTATCCAGGTTCACACCGATAGAGTCGGAATGGTCCTTAGACGCAGGATCATTCTCCTTCATTCTGAATCAAGTCCCAGAACTGCAGATAGACCTCTTTGCGACGAAAGACAACAAGAAGTTGCCCCTGTACGTGTCCCCGTACGAGGACCCCTTAGCGGAAGCAGTGGACGCGATGTCCCTCGACTGGAACAGATGGTCCAAGATTTATCTGTTCCCTCCTCACAACCTTCTGTTGAGGGTCCTCAACAAACTGAGATCCTTCAAGGGGGTAGCGGCAATAGTGGCCCACAAGTGGCCGAACAGCGTGTGGTTCCCCCTGGCATTGGAACTGTAGCTGAAGTTTGTACCGCTACCAGATCCAGTTCTGACCCAGCGAGTCCAGAAGTCAACTGTCTGCGCTTCATTACAGAAAACCCGGACCCTGCAGCTCATGATTTTCTCTCCCTAGCGGTGAGAAAGCGTTTCGGGATTTCGAAAGCCAGCATAGACTTCCTTGAGGAATATAAGTGCAAATCTACTAGAAGGCAATATGAGTCATCTTGGAGAAAATGGGTGGCCTTTTGTCAAGGCGAAGAATCCGCAGGAGATCTTGACAGACTTCTGCTTATCTTTCTTCTCCACCTCCATGGTCAAGGATTGGCAGCTAACACGATTTCAGCGTGTAAGTCTGCTTTGACAAGACCCATTCTATATGCCTTCCAGGTCGACCTAGGTAACGAGATCTTTAATAAAGTCCCGAAAGCCTGCGCTAGGCTCAGACCTTCAGCACCTCCAAAGCCCATTTCATGGTCTTTAGACAAGTTCTTCATTTCGCTTCTCTGTTGAGCAATGAAGAGTGTGCGTTAAAGGATTTGACACAAAAAGTTATTTTCCTATTTGCACTCGCGTCCGGGGCCAGGGTTAGTGAGATTGTAGCCCTCTCGAGAGAGGCAGGTCGTGTTCAGTTCCTGGATGGGGGAGATCTGAACCTGTTTCCGGATCCTACGTTTCTCGCCAAGAATGAGTTACCCACCAACAGGTGGGGTCCCTGGAGAATCTGCCCTCTGAAAGAAGATGCATCTCTATGTCCAGTAGAATGCCTAAAGGTCTATCTTCATAGAACTTCAGACTTCAAGGGTGGTCAACTATTCAGGGGAGAAACATCAGGCTCAAATTTATCTCTGAATCAACTCAGAGCGAAAATCACATATTTTATTCGCAGAGCGGATCCTGACAGTACACCCGCAGGTCACGATCCGAGGAAAGTTGCCTCATCCTTAAATTTCTTTAATTGTATGGATTTTGAACATCTCCGTTCATACACTGGCTGGAAGTCTTCCAGAGTGTTCTTTCGCCACTATGCGAAGCAAGTAGAGGAACTAAAGAGATCTGTGGTAGCAGTGGGTCGCGGTGTTAACCCTACTGTTTAACTCTGCGAGGAACAGTGGTTTTAATTGGGACGATTAATTCCAGGGTGAGTGTGTAGTTACATACTGTACTACAAACTAAGTGAGGGCACTGTGTTGCCCATGTAGACTGTTCCATTTCCAAAGGTGAACCTAGCATAAGTGCAGACATGTGTGCCGAGCGTTTCTAACGCTAATGTCATTGATTTGTAATACAGACTTTTATGACTTTGATACCTCGGTATCTTAAAAGTGGCATTTAATGTTTTTTCTTTCAGACAAACAAGTTCTGTTTACTATCATACTTATGCTTAAAGTTTTGGGTTATCCTCTTCTTATGCATATATATATATAATTGTGGTTAACCTGTCTATTTATTGCCTGTCAATAAACTGGTTCTTGAGAACCTTGCGTCTCCTTCACCTGTGTCAATTTATTGGTATAATTGAGCATTCATTCTATGTACCTTATCTGGGATAATTCTAATAGAATTGTTCCTTTATGCAAGCTATGTTGCATTGGTTTTCCTCCTATGTAGATATAAAACCTTTTGTCCAATACAAGTATTGTGCGAAGAACTGGTCGATATTTCATATTGACGCAGTGATTCTTTACAAACTATGCTTTACTTAATATAGGGCGAGACCACTATATTAGCTTGCCTGGTATTCATACAGAGGTATATGTACTCTTCGAGACTTTTCCAGAGTCTAGTAGGACTCTTCCCTGTAGGGGGCAGGAAGCTCTAACATGGTTTATAGTTAGTTGAAAAGATGTATAACGGTAACATCTTAGGTCTCTAGGTCTAGTCGACCGGGAAAAATTACATCCGGGGAGTACGGCACGTTCTGAGAATCCACAGATACAGTAATGCTCTGGTATACTTCCATCAGGACGAAATGGCTTGAGCCCAAAAAACGGATTTTGAGCGAAGCGAAAAATCTATTTTTGGGTGAGATGGACATGTCGTCCTGATGGACCCGCCCTTGCCTTTCTAAGAAAGGGCCGTAGGACCCCTCCCTACATACAGTATCTGTAGCACCTCGTGTACGCTACAAGGAATACAGATGGCGCCAGGATTGGCGCCAGGCATGCTTACGAATCGGGAGATAGGGAGCCTTGGGAGCGGCTCCCCCTTTTTCTTTCCCGAATTCGTTTCTTGCCATTTGCCCCCTGCGAGACGAAATCTCTGTTCGGGATGCAGATTGCCATGTGGCGTGTCAAGAATACGTCCTCTGATATGCCGCGATATCCCTTTCACGAGGGATAGTCGCTCCAGGAGTTAGAATTCTGGTACCTTAAGGTAAATTCTCTGGGAATATCGCCGTAGTTGTAATATACCCTAGGAAGCTACCCTATAGGAACTTCCATCAGGACGACATGGCCATCTCACCCAAAAATATATTTTTGGCTTCGCTCAAAATCCGTTATAAATATATATATATATATATATATATATATATATATATATATATATATATATATATATATATATATATATATAAAAGAGGGAACACGTGATGACCATTAACTTCGTAATAAATTACAGAAGGAAAAAAATTTGAACTTCATTGCATCAGTAGTTTCGGCTTAAAAAGATAAAAGTCCCATTCCCCACCAAGCATTTGCACTGACTCTCAGCGGTGCGGTTTTAGCTCGTTAAAGTTTCCTTCTATCTGATTGGTTAGAATTATCTTGTCCAACCAATCAGCGATCAGGAAACTTTTCCGAGGTAAAAGGGGACCCCTGCGAGTCGGTGTAAATCTGCCTCACTAAAAGGAAATGACTATAATACTGTAAACAATTAACACCAAACAGCTTAAGAAATGATTATCCAGTTGAGGCAAATTTTTGCGCAAATATATTTTCACAAAAATGGTGCGACTTTGATCGTCCTCCGGGGAAACACTTGTTTTATTATTATTTTTATTATTATTATTATTATTATTATTATTACTTGCTAAGCTGCAACCCTAGTTGGAAATGCAGGATGCTATAAGCCCAGGGGCCCCAACAGGGAAAATAGCCATGTTAGGAAAAGAAACAAGGAAAAGTAAAATATTTTAAGAACAGTAACAATATCTAAATAAATATTTCCTATATAAACTATAAAAACTTTAAAACTTTGAAAATGAACCGTAACCAGAGAGAAGTATACAATGTAGTACTGCCTGGCCAGTCAAAGGACCCCATAACTCTCTAGCGGTAGTATCTCAACGGGTGGCTGGTGCCCTATAGAAGGATAGAATAAGTGTTTGGGGGATATGTAAAATATGAAGACGTTATGCCTGGATATAGAGATGAAATACAATTGTTTCTTTGTTAGGTTAAAAGATAAAATAGTCTCCTTGCTGTGTGAAAGGAAAAGAAAATATTGCAAAATGTTATTTCTTTTTCTATTTATTTCGGGAAGCTGTAAATGAATAACAAAGACGTTTTGGTTCTGTTTATTTTTTATTCACTTTTTATTCCTCCTCCGGGTGATGTGGAAGATGTTTATGGAGTAGAAACGTTCTTAAAACATTCATTTTCTTTTTCATTATATCACGTTTTTTTTCAACTATTTTGCTTTTATTTCTTGTTATCTAAATCTTCTTTTCTTTTGAAACGTAAATGGAGCATAGTCATCTTATCTAGAAGCATAATATGTCTAAGTTTGTATTATATCTTACCATTTTTTTTTAATCTTATAAGACTGGTTTTAGAGGGTTTATCAAATGCAGAGAAGCAACTGCGCCAAAAATTGTGTTAAAACACTAAAAACCTGTTCCTTAACCTTCAAAAATTAATAATAAAACAATGTAAAGTTAGAGAACCTCAGGAAGGAGAATTCACCTCTTAAAAACATACGAAATGAGTTTAGCTTCTACCTCTAAGAAGATTATAGAATGACATACTTGCTTTACTTTACTTTACTTCAAGGGCTGCTTATTTGGTCCTGTACAGCAGGGGAAGTGTTTTAATTCTTCCATTCTACCTTGTTTTGAGTATTGTTCTCCTGTTTGGTCTTCAGCTGTTGATCTTCATATTAATTTATTGGGCAGGAACTTACGGTCTATTAAATTTCTTATTCCTGTTCTAGATATTAATCTTTGGCACCGTCGTTTAATTAATTCATTATGCATGTTGTATAAGAATTTTCATACTTTTGACCATCCTTTACAATCAGATCTTCACGGACAGTTCCATCATGTTCGTAATGCTAGACATGTAGTTAATTCTAATTGTCAGGCCTTTTCCATCATGAGGCTCAATACTACACAGTATTCTGAAAGTTTTATTCCAACTCTGGCCAAGTTGTGGAATGATCTTCCTAATCGGGTAGTTGAATCAGTAAAACTTCAAAACTTCAAAGTTGCAGCAAATGTTTTTATGTTGAACAGGCTGACACAAGTCTTTTTATAGTCTATATATGAATGATCTGTTGTAATGTTGATAAAGTTTTTTAGAACATTTTATTTTAATTTTTCATTACTTCTTATATCGTTTATTTATATCCTTATTTTCCCTGTTGGAGTCTTTGGGCTTATAGCATCTGGCCTTTCCAACTAGGGTTGTGGCTTGACTAGTAATAATAATAATAATAATAATGATAATAATAATAATAATAACAACCCTACTCTTTACAAGACCTCCACGGTTGTTTTATGATGTTCATTCGGGAACATTTAACATTTCACCATATGTATTGTTCGCTTAATGTTTGATCATCACTGTCAAAACACTCTTAGAATAGGAAAGTGTTCAGTTACGTCTTGAAAGCCTTAATATCTCTGATTATTCGGATGTCTCATGGGACCTATTGTATATTCTCGGGGCTGCATATTTAAAGGCTCCAGTCTAGAGCCTACAGTAGACATGCATCTAGGTTATAATAGTTTGAAACCATCTGTAGCTAATCTCGTGTCAGGACGATTTGTTGGTTGCACAATATGTAGCAATACTCTTAGATATTTTGGACGATCGTTTCTGAGACCTTGAAGGGTTATTGTACAGATTTTAAATTCAATTCTCGCTTTAATCGGCAGTCAATGTAGATCAATTAGTATAGGAGTGATCCTTTCACTAGGTGAGACACCTTTTATGTAAATACAAATATATTTATAAATAAATAAATAAATATATATATATATATATATATATATATATATATATATATATATATATGTACATATATATATATATATATATATATATATATATATATATATATATATATATATATATATGTACATATATATATATATATATATATATATATATATACACACATATATATACATACATACATACATATATATATATATATATATATATATATATATATATATATATATATATATATATATATATATATACATATACATACATACACACCAGTGTGTATGCAGCTAATTAGATGCCATCCCCTCGAAAAGCTTTAAAGATAAATATTGAAATTAAAGAAAAATCTTAATATCAAAAGATAAAATGTTTCTCGGTAACTTATAGAGTAATACCTGAATACAAACAAACTTTCCCTTTAAATTATAGATCGTTAATTATCTGAAACCATCACGAGTATATAATGGATACCTTAAAAAAAAAAAAAAAAGGACAACACTTTACTTGGAAGGTTTGAAACAGCAAAACAAAACCTCACTTTCAGGGAATATTTACCATGGAATAAATTTGTGTCTGGTGAGTTTATGTCCATGTTTGTTACGGATTTGTCCCATGAGATCGTGACTGCGAACAATTTATTATTTTGAGCTTAGAAACTAACGTGAATAAAGAATGAAAGCAAAGTAGGAAAAAAAATCTTTAATGCGTAGGCTACTCATTTTTTTCATACACGTGACAACAGTAAGATAACTGAAAGATTTTTCTTCACTCAATGGGTTGTTAACTGCTGCAGTGTAAGTGTTCAGTGGGTACTATCCTCTTCGTAAGGGTAGAAGAGACTCTTTAGCAATGGTAAGCAGCTCATCTAGGAAAAGGATATTTCAAAATTAAAACTATTGTTCTCTAGACTTGGGTAGTGCCATGGCCTCTGTACCATGATTTTCCACTGTCTTAGGGTAAAGTTTTCTTGCTTGAGGGTACACTCGAGCACACCATTCTATCTTATTTCTCTTCTTGTTTCTTTATGTTATTTTATAGTTTACATGTGAAAGATCTGTATTAATGTTGTTACTGTTCTTGAAATATTTTATTCTAATTTTTCATCACTTCTATTGTAGTTTATTTATTCTCTGATTTCCTTTCCTCATTGGGCTAATTTTCCCTGTTGGAGCCCTTGGGCTTATGGCATCCTGATTTTCCAGCTAGGGTTGTAGCTTACCTAGTAGTAGTAGTAGTAGTACTACTACTACTACTACTACTACTACTACTACTACTACTACTAATAATAATAATAATAATAATAATAATGAGAAATAGGACTTAAAATCACCTTAGAAGAAACAATAGAATCTGCATAAAAACAGTGAATTAAGTCTGTCGACCACGTAGACTGAATCTGCTTAACTTGAACATTCATATGGTACCTCATCAGTGTATTTCCCTTTAACTCTTCTTCTTCTATTAACGTTTTATTTCTATTTGTATGGGATAAGCACAGTTGCCTCCTTTTTTAGAAGGATTTTGCTTTGGCTTTGGATTAAACCGTTATCCCGATCGGCAGCCCTGCCTGACATCGCTTAGACCAACGTCCTTACTCCCAGCAGCGAGGAGTCCTGGCGCCGCTGATCAAAATTAGTGTTACTTTCTGAAGGCGAAAGGTTGCTTTTGTCAACTCTTTAAATAAACAATCCTTTTAATGAGGCTTTGCCACTGAAGCCATATCAAGATTACAGAGGCCGAATAGTATCTCCACCATTTCTTGGCAATGGCATTATAAATTTGCAAAATAGGGTTTTGAATTATTATATTTTTCAAGTTCATCTATTAGATTTTTTCAAATATTTCAGCTTGATTTCTTGGTAAAAATTCCTCATAATACCGACTTTTAAGATAATTTGTTTACTAATCTTTGGGCCTTTTTATAAGGTTTGTGCAGTATATTTCCTTTAATACTGTATAATTACGTTATAAAATAATCTTCATTATTCTACCTTAATTATTCCTTCTCCCTCAATGAGTTTTTCTTGTATTTCTGGTCTTCATGAAATTCAATCTGCTATTATAAAATTTTCACACTTCTCCCCTTCACAAAATCAATTCTCTCTCTCTCTCTCTCTCTCTCTCTCTCTCTCTCTCTCTCTCTCTCTCTCTCTCTCTCTCATGTTAGCGATAACCTAACTTATACCTTCGAAGGGTACCTTTTAATCCTCACATTGTGATCTTTCCTCATCCGGAGAGCAAGGGAGAGGTCACGGTTCTCCTTCATCAGAAGCCCTCCCTCAGAGGCAATCAATCATGAGAGGCCCTTTAGAGCTACTTGCAGGATCTAGATAGAAAGACGACTTGCAAATCACATATCGAAAGAATAATCGCTTTTTTTTCTAAATTATTATTATTTTTATTTGCTAAGCTACAACCCTAGTTTGAAAAGCAGGATGCTATAAGCCCAGAGGCCCCAACAGAGAAAATAGCCCAGTGAGGAAAGGAAGCAAATAAATATTTCCTATATAAACTATAAAAACTTTAACAAAACAAGAGGAAGAAAAATTAGATAGAATAGTGTGCCCGAGTGTACCCTCAAGCAGTACTTTCAACCTTATGGCCTTTCCAATCTGGTGAGTGAGATTTTTAGTTCCTTTCCGAAAACACTCTTATAAGACATTTCTTCTATAAAAAAAAAAAAAAAAAAAAAAAAAATCGACAGATATTGGAAAGGCTGTGAGATGAACGTTTTATCGAGACCCAATATTCCAAGTGAAATGCAATTCGATTCTTCACCAATTCGACTTAAAACTAGAGATTCTTTTCTTCAGACAAAAAACAGTGGGGGGGGGGGGGAGTTCTGGCCGAGTAGCATTCGTTGTGATTATTCTTCCTTTACATACCTTTCTTTTCTCCCATATCCAATATAAAGTATCATTAACTTTTTTATCAACAATACAAGTATATCCATTATAAAGGAGCTTCCGTCCACCACTTCCTGTCTTAATGAACTCCATTGTCAAACTGTATGGGTGACTTGGTTTTATTTATATTTTCAAAATTTCTTTGTCATTAATTCGGCTCTATGACCGTTCGGTTCCATGGCTGTTCGGTTTGACGACCGTTCGGTTTCATGTCCTTTCGGCTTTGTGTCTTTTCGGCATCTTGGGTTCGGCATCTTGTCTGTCGGCAATAGTGCATTCGGCATCCAGTCCGCACACGTTTCCTTTTGGTAAGAGCATATTTCGTTTAATTCAATTTACAATTTACTATGAAAAACATATTAGATGAGATGGATATTTCTCTAAGATACCTCATAGTGTGTTGCTTGGCCATATTTTTCTTTTATGACAATTGTGTTGTCAACTATGTTTGTTTATCCTCATCATGGAATTTGTAATGCGTACAACAGTTGGGGATGGCGGAGAAGGATTGGACTGGATTGGTTATAGGAAATTAGCTGGCTTAGAGTATGCTGAGGACACCGTCCTTATTAGCAGAACACCACAGGATTTGCAAAGCTTGCTTACCAAAAGGCATGAAATATCACACGAAGTCGGCTCATGATGAATAAAAGAAAGAGATGATGAGAACGGAATATGCAATGGAAGAAGAAATATCATTGGAAAGAGAAAGGATTAATGAGGTAGAATCATTTAAATATTTAGGAACTGTGATCTCCTATACATCTTCGTTAAAATTGGTGTTTAAAGAAAAGTTGAAAAAGCAAATCAGACAATGGCTAGGGTAAGTAAAATTTGGAAATCCAATCGCCTGAAATTACATATAAAACTCAGGCTATATATCAGTTTTGTGAGTTCGCTGTTACAGTATAGGTATGACGATGAAACAATCTTCAACGGATTTAGTAGATCTGAAATCAAAGCCCTCAGAAGAATATTGTGAGTTAAATGGCAGGACAGAATTAGAAAGAAGACTATAAGAGAGATTACCCGAGTGCCATATGTGGATGAGATTATGGTAAGGGGTAGCTGGAGATGGTTTGGGCATGCTCTTCCCACTCTCAAAGAGAGATTAGCTCACCAAACATTCAACTGGGCTCCAAAAGGTACTAGGAGAGTTGAAAGACCCAGGCCCACATGGCTGAGAAGTACGAAACGTGAAGTCGGAGATGATGAATGGAAAAGTATTGAATTAAAAGTTCAAGATAGAAATGACAGACGAAATGTAATCGAGGCCTTTTGCGTAAATAGTCTTGGGAAGAGATGATGATGATCATGATAAGTAATATTAGCAACTATTTCACTCAAAACTTTACGTTAAGAGCATAGTCCACCATTGCGTTCTCCTAAAAACTATTTTGTTTGGTAAAATTTACCAACCTTTCCCCTCTTGGTACCAATTTCTGTTTTGATAATCTCCCCTCCCCATCTTTTAGCCTTTTAACGTATTTACGCAATTTCTCCTTTCTCTTTTACTTCGTATCCCTATCACTCACTTTTCTCGCACATTTTGCTTATCTTTCTCTGAAAAATAGTATTTACCTTCCTAAAATAATAATCTTCATCATCTTACTTATTTGCCTGATCATATAATCAAATATTTGGCAGCTCTATGAACAATATATATATATATATATATATATATATATATAGTATATGTATATATACATATATATATATATACTGTATATATATATATATATATATATATATAATAATCATAATCAGCCCTTGCTACTCCACTGCAGGACAATGGCCTCAGACATGTCCTTCCTCATGCGTCTGTTTATGGTCTTTTTATGCCAGTCTATGCCCACAAACTTTCTTAGCTTGCCAATCCATCGTCTTCTCTTACTTCCAGTGCTTCTTTTGCAAACTCTAGGGACCCATTCTGTGAAATATTTGTTAAACAATGTACCACACGTGTTTCATACAAGCTCAAACACTGTAACGGTACTGTTTTTTTGTCTTATCACTCTCCCTTCCCTTGACTAGTAATAGACTAACCTGTTTAAGCTTGCTACCTCATGTTTTATTTTGTTTGAATTTTTGTGACGTTCTTGCTCTTAAGTCCTTGTATATAAGCTCGATGACTGTTTAATAAAGTTTAGTTGCGCTCCTCTCGTCTTTCTGTTACATCCAAAAATCACAATTGCACAACAACATTCTCTCTCTCTCTCTCTCTCTCTCTCTCTCTCTCTCTCTCTCTCGATTAATTGATTGAATGATTTAAGAAACATCTTAACTTCTACTATCTTGAAGTCCTATCATACATGGCGTGATGTCATGTATGCCATTTCACAGACTTCCGTAGGATTAAAGATCCTTTTTAGATATTTTACTCATCGGAAATTTATGTCCCCCTACTACGAAGCTTTGGATAAATCGTCCTGTTTCTGTTTTTTCTGACTTATAACTTTTCTTTTATGAAAAGACACGAAGTGCTATCGCTCCCAAGTGGTAAAATCCCACATTTTTCTTGTTTTTTCTTTGTGCCTCTGCTAGAGGAAGAGATTAAATTTCCTGTTCCGTTGGTGTCTCCCATTTACGTAATGGGGGATGGAGGCAACTGAGTCTTCACGACTGCTAACTGAGGAGTTACAAATCACCTCTGTCCACAACGAACGGAAATCGACAAGTAGACAGTCCAATTCTGTCCGACTCGACTTCTGGTCGTTTCGAACTCTGGTCACTTCGGAACTTCCGTGACGACCAATGAGTCCTGTTTTCACCGTTCTTGATGTGGAGAAAGATCGAGTGTGTTTACTCTGGCAGTGAAAGTATGATATTTGTAACTCCTTTTTTCTAATTTTCTGTTTTTTTAGGGGAAGCAAATAACTTCTGGTCTTGTTTGGATTTTTTTTTCATCTTGAGAGTGTCTATTTAGAAAAGAAAAATATAGGATTTTAATGAAACTGACTTTTCCTAACTTTTTCTTTTACTTACTCACCAATGTTTTATACTTTTTTACATTAAATAATTTATTCTTATAAGATTCTCTTTCGAATTTAAGTGTACTTTTTTCTTCTACATATGGTAAAATAGTCCCTATCCTTAACAAAACTCTTGACTAAGTCCCATTTTTCTTTTTTTTTTTTAAGAGCAGTGCCGTTCCGTACTAGCAAGATGTCCTTTGAAGAGTTTGAATTTTCCTTTTGTCAAAGTTTTTATCAGGAACATTAATTAATGATACAGAGAATATAACTTAAGGGCAACTTATTAACAGATAAAAGCCTCTGTTAATTTTGTAGATGCATTAGGAAATTAGCGTATAGTTTTTAAGTTTTAATTTCTTCATCCTTAATGAGAATTTATAATCAACACTTTTTTTATTTTTAAAACTCGGGAAGCGTATTGAATATTAGAAACGTTAAGCACCGAAATATTCAAGAATAATTATATATATTATATACTTACATACGTAAACCCAAAAACACGCAGATATACATACTCACATACAATCTCTCTCTCTCTCTCTCTCTCTCTCTCTCTCTCTCTCTCTCTCTCTCTCTCTCTCTATATATATATATATATATATATACATATATATATATATATATATATATACACATTTTTGAGTGGTTACCAAATCTTTTTATTATACAAACTACTCGAGAATGGGATGTGTAATGCAAGAACACAATTTCTGTTCTCGTAAGGAATCATATAAGAGTTTGGAAACCATAACTATATGTCTCTAATATGATCTATTGACACCTACAACAGGCACCTAAGGATTGTAGATGGACATTCTTCTTAGGTTATTTGAATTGATGATATTTTTCCTTAGGTAAGATTTCTCTTTATATACATAGCATAATTAACAATAAGAGTATGTTATCAAGTCTAATCTATTATTATTATTATTATTATTATTATTATTATTATTATTATATCAATACGATAGCATGTGTGTTATTTATTTTGTGTCACGCTTTAAAGAAAACGGAAATAATTTCATGGTATACTCTTACAAATTATTATTATCATTATTATTATTATTATTATTATTATTATTATTATTATTATTAGAATATAAAAATAGACAATTTATGACCTGATATTTCTGTACAGTACAATTTTATTTCGTACACCAGTCACAATTTCTTTTTGTCATTACTTTAATAGTTATTCCAGGTTGCACGAATAAAGGAAAAATTTTTTAATCTATGTTCCTAAGATATAACTTGTGATGCAAACTCACAATTCTTTCGCTTCCTGTCAAAGGAACGAGAGGAAAAACCTCCCTGGAAATACATATGTAATAAGTTTCTAATTCTCTGGAAGAAGAAGAAAGATAAAACAAAGGAAGTTTGAGATTCTGTGGTTTTTTTCCCCCCGCTGTTTGCATTCGAGAGAGAGAGAGAGAAAGAGCGAGAGTGAAGAGTTAGATTTCTGCACCTGGTGTTTGCAAGCAAAATCACAAGAATTGGAAGTGGAATCCGAAATTATAGCTCAGAAACAACGACGCAGAACATTTCTTCCTGATATTGCAATACGCTTTAGAAAAAAAAACTTTTGCCTGATGTCCTACTTTCTATTCTCTCTCTCTCTCTCTCTCTCTCTCTCTCTCTCTCTCTTGGAAAAGTGAGAGGATTTGACGGATGCGAATTGAAGAAGAAGAGCAGAAAGCCTTACTTCAGCCCCAATACCTTCTTGTCTTTAATGTATTTGATGCGAGTTGAAGTTCGTGAGAAAATTGACAGATATCTGGCAACGTTTAATGTTATGGCTGCATATTACATCTATTTTTCAGTGACAAAAATTGAAAATGAAAATCTTTTTATCTCAACATATTTGTAAAGTTTATTCTCATGAAAGTCATCCAAAGATATCTAAGTCTATTATGATAGATACACATATTCATGAAGATGAATGATTGTAGGGATTACAATGAATTATAGTAAGTGTTTCTCAATTAGAAGGAAAGGATTGAATGTTAAAAAGAAAGATTGAAAGAAAAGACAGAGAAACCCACAGTTTTATTGTTTATAAAGTAATTAAAGAATCAATATATAGAATGAAGTGAAAGAGAAAGAGATAAGATACACACACACACGCGCATATATATATATATATATATATATATATATACAGTATATATATACATATCTATATATATATATATATATATATATATATATATATATATATATATATATATATATACATACCAATATATAGAAAACAATGAAATAAATAAAATAATTTTAGAACAGTAGCAACATTAGAATAACTATTTCCTACATAAACTACTGTATAAAAACAAGAGGAAGAGAAATAAGATAGTGTTCCCGATTGTACCCTCAAGCAAGAAAACTATAACCCAAGACAGTGGAAGACCATGGTACAGAGGTTATGGTACTATCCAAGACCAGAGAATAATGTTTGATTTCGGAGTGTCCTTCTCCTAGAGGAGCTGCTTACCATAGATAAAGACGCTCTTACCAAGAGAAAAGTGGCCAGTCCATTCTGTGTATGTGTAGGCAAAGGAAAATGAACCGTAACCAGAGAGAAGGATCCAATTTAGTAATGACTGGTCAGTTATTGGACCCCATAACTCTTCAGCGGTGGAATCTCAAAATAATCGGGTATATTCTTTCCACATTCTCCTCTGTCCTCATACACTTGACAACACTGACATTATTATAATTTTTTTCTTCGCTCAAGGGTGAACTACTGCACTGTAATTGCTCAGTGGCCACTTTCAACTTGGTAAGAGTAGAAGAAACTCTTTAGCTATGGTAAGCAGCTATTCTAGGAGAAGGGCACTCCAAAATCTAACCATTGTTCTCTAGTCTTGAGTAGTGCCATAGATTTTGTACTATGGTCTTCCACTGTCTTGGGGTAGTGTTCTCTTGCTTGAGGGTGCACTCGGGGACAATATTTTATCTTTTTTCTCTTCCTCTTGTTGATT
>NC_090744.1:36863161-36868161 GCF_036898095.1 Palaemon carinicauda
GAGATTTGGAGGATTTTATGTCATTGGTTTTGGAGGTTGTTGTTTTGGCAGTTGTTTAGAGATTTGGAGGATTTTATGTCATTGGTTTTGGAGGTTGTTGTTTTGGCAGTTGTTTAGAGATTTGGAGGATTTTATGTCATTGGTTTTGGAGGTTGTTGTTTTGGCAGTTGTTTAGAGATTTGGAGGATTTTATGTCATTGGTTTTGGAGGTTGTTGTTTTGGCAGTTGTTTAGAGATTTGGAGGATTTTATGTCATTGGTTTTGGAGGTTGTTGTTTTGGCAATTGTTTAGAGATTTGGAGGATTTTATGTCATTGGTTTTGGAGGTTGTTGTTTTGGCAATTGTTTAGAGATTTTGAGGATTTCATGTCATTGGTTTTTAATGGTTGTTGTTTTGGCAGTTGTTTAGAGATTTTGAGGATTTTGTCATTGGTTTTTAAGGTTGTTGTTTTGGCAGTTGTTTAGAGATTTGGAGGATTTTTTGTCATTGGTTTTTGAGGTTGTTGTTTTGGCAGTTGTTTAGAGATTTGGAGGATTTTGTCATTGGTTTTTGAGGTTGTTGTTTTGGCAGTTGTTTAGAGATTTGGAGGATTTTATGTCATTGGTTTTTGAGGTTGTTGTTTTGGCAGTTGTTTAGAGATTTGGAGGATTTTATGTCATTGGTTTTGGAGGTTGTTGTTTTGGCAGTCGTTTAGAGATTTGGAGGATTTTATGTCATTGGTTTTGGAGGTTGTTGTTTTGGCAGTTTTTTAGAGATTTGGAGGATTTTATGTCATTGGTTTTTAGGTTGTTGTTTTGGCAGTTGTTTAGAGATTTGGAGGATTTTTTGTCGGTTTTTGAGGTTGTTGTTTTGGCAGTTGTTTAGAGATTTGGAGGATTTTTTGTCATTGGTTTTGGAGGTTGTTGTTTTGGCAGTTGTTTAGAGATTTGGAGGATTTTATGTCATTGGTTTTGGAGGTTGTTGTTTTGGCAGTTGTTTAGAGATTTGGAGGATTTTATGTCATTGGTTTTTAAGGTTGTTGTTTTGGCAGTTGTTTAGAGATTTGGAGGATTTTATCATTGGTTTTTAGGTTGTTGTTTTGGCAGTTGTTTAGAGATTTGGAGGATTTTATGTCATTGGTTTTGGAGATTGTTGTTTTGGCAGTTGTTTAGAGATTTGAGGATTTTATGTTGCCGTTTTTGAGGTTGTTGTTTCGGCAGTTGTTTAGAGATTTTAGGATTTTATATCATTGGTTTTGAGGTTGTTGTTTTGGCAGTTGTTTAGAGATTTGGAGGATTTTAATGTCATTGGTTTTTCAGGTTTTGTTTTGGCAGTTGTTTAGAGATTTGGAGGATTTTATGTCATTGGTTTTTGAGGTTGTTGTTTTGGCAGTTGTTTAGAGATTTGGAGGATTTTATGTCATTGGTTTTGGAGGTTGTTGTTTTGGCAGTTGTTTAGAGATTTGGAGGATTTTATGTCATTGGTTTTGGAGGTTGTTGTTTTGGCAGTTGTTTAGAGATTTGGAGGATTTTATGTCATTGGTTTTTGAGGTTGTTGTTTTGGCAGTTGTTTAGAGATTTGGAGGATTTTATGTCATTGGTTTTTGAGGTTGTTGTTTTGGCAGTTGTTTAGAGATTTGGAGGATTTTATGTCATTGGTTTTTGAGGTTGTTGTTTTGGCAGTTGTTTAGAGATTTGGAGGATTTTATGTCATTGGTTTTGGAGGTTGTTGTTTTGGCAGTTGTTTAGAGATTTGGAGGATTTTATGTCATTGGTTTTGGAGGTTGTTGTTTTGGCAGTTGTTTAGAGATTTGGAGGATTTTATGTCATTGGTTTTGGAGGTTGTTGTTTTGGCAGTTGTTTAGAGATTTGTAGGATTTTATGTCATTGGTTTTTGAGGTTGTTGTTTTGGCAGTTGTTTAGAGATTTGTAGGATTTTATGTCATTGGTTTTGGAGGTTGTTGTTTTGGCAGTTGTTTAGAGATTTGGAGGATTTTATGTCATTGGTTTTGGAGGTTGTTGTTTTGGCAGTTGTTTAGAGATTTGGAGGATTTTATGTCATTGGTTTTGGAGGTTGTTGTTTTGGCAGTTGTTTAGAGATTTGGAGGATTTTATGTCATTGGTTTTTGAGGTTGTTGTTTTGGCAGTTGTTTAGAGATTTGGAGGATTTTATGTCATTGGTTTTGGAGGTTGTTGTTTTGGCAGTTGTTTAGAGATTTTGAGGATTTCATGTCGCTGGTTTTTAAGGTTGTTGTTTTGGCAGTTGTTTAGAGATTTTGAGGATTTTGTCATTGGTTTTTAAGGTTGTTGTTTTGGCAGTTGTTTAGAGATTTGGAGGATTTTGTCATTGGTTTTGTGAGGTTGTTGTTTTGGCAGTTGTTTAGAGATTTGGAGGATTTTATGTCATTGGTTTTGGAGGTTGTTGTTTTGGCAGTTGTTTAGAGATTTGGAGGATTTTATGTCATTGGTTTTTGAGGTTGTTGTTTTGGCAGTTGTTTAGAGATTTGGAGGATTTTATGTCATTGGTTTTTGAGGTTGTTGTTTTGGCAGTTGTTTAGAGATTTGGAGGATTTTATGTCATTGGTTTTTGAGGTTGTTGTTTTGGCAGTTGTTTAGAGATTTGGAGGATTTTATGTCATTGGTTTTGGAGGTTGTTGTTTTGGCAGTCGTTTAGAGATTTGGAGGATTTTATGTCATTGGTTTTGGAGGTTGTTGTTTTGGCAGTTTTTAGAGATTTGGAGGATTTTATGTCATTGGTTTTTAGGTTGTTGTTTTGGCAGTTGTTTAGAGATTTGGAGGATTTTTTGTCATTGGTTTTTTAGGTTGTTGTTTTGGCAGTTGTTTAGAGATTTGGAGGATTTTTTGTCATTGGTTTTGGAGGTTGTTGTTTTGGCAGTTGTTTAGAGATTTGGAGGATTTTATGTCATTGGTTTTGGAGGTTGTTGTTTTGGCAGTTGTTTAGAGATTTGGAGGATTTTGTCATTGGTTTTTGAGGTTGTTGTTTTGGCAGTTGTTTAGAGATTTGGAGGATTTTGTCATTGGTTTTTGAGGTTGTTGTTTTGGCAGTTGTTTAGAGATTTGGAGGATTTTATGTCATTGGTTTTTTTAGGTTGTTGTTTTGGCAGTTGTTTAGAGATTTTGAGGATTTTATGTTGCCGGTTTTGAGGTTGTTGTTTCGGCAGTTGTTTAGAGATTTTGAGGATTTTATATCATTGGTTTTGAGGTTGTTGTTTTGGCAGTTGTTTAGAGATTTTGAGGATTTTAATGTCGCTGGTTTTTAGGTTTTTTTTGGCAGTTGTTTAGAGATTTGGAGGATTTTAAGTCATTGGTTTTTGAGGTTGTTGTTTTGGCAGTTGTTTAGAGATTTGGAGGATTTTATGTCATTGGTTTTTGAGGTTGTTGTTTTGGCAGTTGTTTAGAGATTTGGAGGATTTTATGTCATTGGTTTTGGAGGTTGTTGTTTTGCAGTTGTTTAGAGATTTAGAGGATTTTAAGTCATTGGTTTTGGAGGTTGTTGTTTTGGCAGTTGTTTAGAGATTTGGAGGATTTTATGTCGCTTGGTTTTTTAGGTTGTTGTTTTGGCAGTTGTTTAGAGATTTGGAGAGATTTTATGTCATTGGTTTTTGAGGTTGTTGTTTTGGCAGTTGTTTAGAGATTTGGAAGGATTTTATGTCGCTTGTTTTTGAGGTTATTGTTTTGGCAGTTGTTAAGAGATTTGGAGGATTTTATGTCATTGGTTTTGGAGGATGTTGTTTTGGCGGTTGTTTAGAGATTTGGAGTATTTTATATCTTTGGTTTTTGAGGTTTTTGTTTTGGCGAGATTTAGAGTGCTGTATGTCATTGATTTTTTCGTTTCTGCCTCGTCTTATTTACTGCGATTTGCAAATATATTACACCTCTTTTCCTTGTTACTCCTTCCTTGACTCCTATCCTCCTCTCTACACCTCCTCCTCCTTGTTCCTTGCCCCTTCACTTTCCTTGCCACCTATCCTTTTTCTAAGACTGAACCACGATTAGAGAAACTTAGCATCATGATCCAGGCCCAAGGCTCACATTAAAATCAGTTTACCATTTAACAGAAAATATTTATATATACTTTTAGTTTGTTTTTGTGGAATGTGACAAAATATTATTCCAGAAGTGGGGTTTTTGATTAATATTAAGCCTTAAAATTTATAGTGCTATCATAAAATTTAATGATGTTAGTTTTGTCTTTACCAATCTTATAGTACCTATCTTATAGAAGGATATTTACTGTCCCTTACTTTTACATCCAACAACTAGTAATATATAATAATACTTATACAACTAAAGCAGTGGGGTCGCGGTCATGGCTTGAGGTGCATGATTGGGGTCGCCTGAAAAAAAGGTTGGGAACCACTATAAAGCCAAGGGGCTCCAACCGGGAAAATAGCCCAGTGAGGAAAGGGAACAAGGAAAAATAAAATATTTTAAGTACAGTGTCATTAAAATAAATAACTCCTATATAATCTATAAAACCTTTAACAAAACAAGAGGAAGAGAAATTAGGTAGAATAGAGTGCCCGAGTGTACCCTTAAGCAAGAGAACTCTAACCCAAGAGAGTGGAAGGCCATGGTACAGAGGCGATGGCATTACCCAAGATTAGAGAACAATGGTTTGATTTTGGAGTGTCCTTCTCCTAGAAGAGCTGCTTACCTTAGCTAAAGAGTCTCTTCTAACAACTAATAAGAAAATTAAATGGAAATGTGCAGTATACATAATGAGAATGGTAGACAATAGATAGATATTGAGAATAACAGAATGGGTTCCTAGAGATTGTTAAAGAAGCACAGGAAGGGAGAGAATACGATGGATCGACGAACTAAGGAAGTTTGTGGGCGTGGACTGGCACAGAAAGACAATAAATAGACGTAAGTGAAAGGGCATGTCTGATGCCTTTGTTCTGCCGTGGACTTGTAATGACTGATGATAAAGATGATGATGATGACTATATATATATATATATATATATATATATATATATATATATATATATATAT
>NC_090744.1:36870661-36873161 GCF_036898095.1 Palaemon carinicauda
CCATCTGGATACTTTAATCCAGGAGTAATTTGGAATTTTCATTTTCTCCAAGAGTACTTTTGCCTTTTTGTTTTCTATTACACCATATATAAGGCTTTCGACCAATATTTTCTGTAGGACATCAAAATTTTTATAAGACTTCAGTAGAGGACTTTTATCACTACTTTCATTTTTTAAGCTCAGAACCAAAAATCTACAAAATTAATTCGATAAAAACACTCTTATATAGAAATTATCATGTATGTTCAACTTATCTGGGGTTTCATGAGGAAGAAATATTTCTAAAATAATTTTTTTTATTAATAATGGGTTCCCGCTGAACCTCTATTACAATAAAGTCAAGAAGTTTTTAGGTAAAATTTACGGTCAAAATTTAGAAATTCAAACGGTCAGTAAGAAAAAGTTATATATCTCCTTTCCTACTATGTGTTTCTGAGAGACTAAGAACAAAGGTTATGAGTGTTGTGGAGAAGTGTTATCCCCACAGATTTAAAACTAATTTTTACTAACAACCTCTCAGATGGCTCACTTTTTAAATACTGTATAAGGAGAGTCTACCCGCTCCCTTCTGTTCCGGTGTCATATACACTTTTCAGTGTGCACTGTAATGAGTGCTACACTGGAAGCACATCTAGACAGCTTCAGTGTAGGATTTCGGAGCACCTGGGGAGATCAGTACGAACCAATAATCCTTTAAATAAGAAACTAATTTCAGCTATTTATGACCATGCATTTAAATCTGGTCATGCCATTTCTAAGGAAAATTTCAAAATTACAGACAGACATAGTAGCGTCAGCCAACTGAGAATCTTGGAGTCTTTATACATTTTTAAGACAAAACCCAGCTTGAATGAGGTCTTACCTGTTCAGTTACCGGTGACCCGTTGATCTGTCAGGTCTGTGGGTTGCTGCTTTGGATGGGTGGTCATCGTCTCCTGCGGTTGACTAGGTATATTAGTTATTGAGTCTTTTATATAGTTATAAAGTTATATGTGTATAAGTCTTTTATATGATTTTATGTTCCTTGATTGGTTTGATGTTAGAGCTAGTTGGAAAGTTCATGGAAGTATATCTTCCTAACTATGTACTTAGGATGATTTTTATTAATTTTATTAATTTTACATATGATAATTGCAGATAGGCTGAGGATAAGATAAGTTATTTCGAAAGCTCTCAAAAAAAGGAGATGATAGCAGCATTGACTATTTTATTTCTACTTAGATTGCGATTCCCGAGAGGAACCCAACCATCAACCATACATATATATATATATATATATATATATATATATATATATATATATATATATATATATATATATATATGTGTGTGTGTGTGTGTGTGTGTGTGTACACACATTTTCATAATGGACATTTCCGCTTGAATTAGCCCAACCTGGTTCACCTTTTGCTGGATAAAATTCCAGATGAGTGACTATCCAGGATTCCTGGTCACTCCCGGGGAACACAGCGTCAGGACAGGGAAAGGCAAGTTGACCTTGCCCTTAAAGTGACCTAGAATAAAGGTCAAAAGATTTAAATCATAAGAAAGATAACGATCAAGGGGAATTCTCCTGCAATCATGTGTAAGGCAGCGATAAAAGGAAACCTTAGTGGTCGATTGGACACAATTATATATATTTTCATTAATGAAGTAGGTTGTTAAGCAATTACTTTGTACGTCTTGATATATATTTATTTCTTATTAAAAGGAAAAATAATTATAAAAAAACTAAATATTTTTTTGTAGTAAAGACAAAATATATACGTACATAAGAAGAGAAAATTTCTAGAATTTTTTTTTTTTTTGTGTTCTTAACTTAAGTATATATAAATTTTTTTAAGTCCAAATGTAGATTGATCACTTATTAACAGAGAAAAAAAAATTAAAAAACAACTTGATATTTTTGTTGTAGCATGAACAATATATATACGTATATAAAATGGAAAAATATCTAGAGGAAAAGTAATTCAGAAAATATTGCACTTTAGTACATATAAACCTTTTACAGGACTAAATGTAAAATTATTTCTTATTCAAAGGAAAAAAAATATGAAAAAGAATATAAATCAGTTTGTTGTAGCAAGAACGAAATATATACGTGCATGAGAAGGAAAAATACTAGAAAAAAAGTAATTTAGAACATGCTTCACTTTAGTATATATAAACCTTTTACAAGTCTAAATATAAAATTATTTCTTATACAAAGGAAAACAAAATATGAAAAAGAATATGAATCATTTGCTGTTTTAAAAACAAAATATATACGTACATGAGAAGGAAAAATATCTAAAAAAAAAAAAAGTAATTCAGAAAATCCTTTACTTTAGTATATATATTTCTACAAGTCTAAATAAAAGATTATTTCTTATGAAAAGGACAAAATACGATAAAAACCTAAATGACTTTGTTGTAGAAAAAAAAATGAAATATATACGTAAATAAGAAGAAAAGTCTTTTTATAGTTTATATATGACATTTCTGTTTTTGACGTTAATAG
>NC_090744.1:36885661-36890661 GCF_036898095.1 Palaemon carinicauda
CATATATATATATATATATATATATATATATATAGTGACAATTGAAATGATATATAAAAACATATGTATATAAATGTATATATACTGTACACATGCCTACATACAGTACTGTATTTAAGTGTATTGGTGCATGTATATTTCTTTGCTAACATTAATACACATTCAAGTATGTAAAATATTTGTGGATTTATCCGTAATATATGTTTTCTTTGAATGTGCGCATGTGTCCTACACCTATTGACGCAAAGGGCCTCGGTTAGATTTCACCCGTCGTCCCTATCTTGAACTTTTAAATCAATACTTCTCCATTCATTACTTACTTCACGCTTCATAGTCCTCAGCCATGCAGGCCTGGGTCTTCCGACTCTTCTAGTGCCTTCTGGAGCCCAGTTGAAAGTTTGGTGAACTAATCTCTCTTGGGGAGTGCGAAGAGCATGCCCAAACCATCTCCATCTACCCCTCATGATCTCATGCACATATGGCACTCCGGTAATATTTCTTATAGTTTCATTTCTAATCATGTCCTGCCATCTCACTAAACTGATATATATCCTGATTTTTATGTCATTTCAGGTAATTTAATTTCTAAATTATACTTAACCTAGCCATTATCTGCTTTGTTTTTTCAATCTTTTATTAAACTCAAATTCTAAAGATCCTATATCACAAATCATAGTTCCTCATTAATCCTTCTCTCTTCCAACCATATTTCATCTTCCATTGCATATTCATTTACAAAGTAAATATGTAGCTTATAGTCTTCATATGCTTTTAAAGTGGCCCGAGAAGAGAATTATTATTATACATCTTTTCTTAAAATCAACTTTGAGAGACGAGAGTTAATTAAATAAAAAGACAATTTTCAAACGGTTTTTGACAAGAAACAAAAGGAATAAAGTTAAGGAAACTTTTTCTGTTATTGGTCAAATAAGCAGAAGACAGCTTCAGTTTGACAGCTAGTTTAAAAGGTCAAGGTTCATTGGATGGAAATATTGTATGTTACAAAGGAAAATGCTCTCTCTCTCTCTCTCTCTCTCTCTCTCTCTCTCTCTCTCTCTCTCTCTCTCTCCTCTCTCTCTCTCTCTCTTCCCCCTCTCTCTCTCTCTGTGTTTGTGTGGTCTTTTTCATGTTTATAATATTCCCTCTACGCGTGTATCACATAAATCTCTTTATCTATTTCCCTTTGTTTGTAGAGAGATGGAAATATATACAAATGAATCTGGAATCCAAAGAAAATTTATTTGGCCATTTTTTCATAACGGACATTTCTTTTCCATTTTATTTGGTCTCCTCTTTTAATTTTTTATATAAAACAGCCACACAATTTTTGTTTTATTTTGAATTCCTCTCTGAAACCACGAAATAAAAATTCGATTATTTACGCTCGAATGTAATAGCTAATAGATGAAATTGTGGTGCTCTCTACTTCTGTCATAATGCTGTTACAAATATGAAATAGAAACCTTTACACTCGGCTGAATATGATAAAGTTTTGAAATAAAATTAATGTTTTTTTTTCCTCTTGAATACCTTAAAATTACTCTATGATTTTATGTTTTTAAAGAATTATCATGATTATATCCACTAGAAGGATATTATAAATGTTTTATAAATACGAAAGGCCATTGCATATAACTTTTGACGGTCTTGGAAAAAATATTTCATAAAGTTTACAGCATTATTGATGCAACATCATAAGCATTTTACCATTCTTGAAACAGTAATACAATAAAGGTTTTAACAAGCTCACATAATAGATTTACATTTCTGGCTAATCATGAAACAGCAGTGCCATAATGATATTAACAATAACCTCTTTCCCCGGGATTTAAACAGCCGACTATTGAAGCAGCGGGGAAACGCTTTTCCACTCAGCTTCAGAAGGTTTTTATAAAAGTAGAGAAGCCACCCAAGCACCTGTTGCCGTTTTTATGGCATAGAGGTTGAGGGGTACTCAGGCACACTATTCTATCTGTTTCCTGTTTCTGTTTTTATGGCATATTGCTTAAGGGCACACTAATCTATTTGTTTCCTGTTGATGTTTTTTATGGCATATTGCTTAAGGGGGCACTCAGGCACACTATTCAATCTGTTTCCTGTTGCTGTATTTATGGCATATTGCTTAAGGGGGCACTCGGGCACACTATTCTATCTGTTTTCTGTTGCTGTTTTTTTATGGCATATTCCTTGAGGGGCCACTCAGGCACACTATTTTATCTGTTTCTTGTTGCTGTTATTTATGGCATATTGCTTAAGGGGGCACTCAGGCACACTATTCTATCTGTTTCCTGTTGCTGTTTTTCTGGCATATTGCTTAAAGGGGCACTCAGGCCGCCTATTTTATCTGTTTCCTGTTGCTGTTTTTATAACATTGCTTGAGGGGACTCTCAGACACACTATTCTATCTGTTTTCTTTTGCTGGTTTTATGGCATTGCTTGAGGGGACACTCAGGCACACTATTCTATCATCCCTATTGCTGTTTTTATGGCCTATTGCTTGACGGGGCACTCAGGCACACTATTCTATCTGTTTCCTGTTGCTGTTTTTATAACATTGCTTGAGGGGGCACTCAGGTACACTATTCTATCTGTTTTCTTTTGCTGGTTTTATGGCATTGCTTGAGGGGACACTCAGGCACACTATTCTATCATCCCTATTGCTGTTTTTATGGCCTATTGCTTGACGGGGCACTCAGGCACACTATTCTATCTGTTTCCTGTTGCTGTTTTATGGCATTGCTTGAGAGGACTCTCAGACACACTATTCTATCTGTTTCCTGTTGCTATTTTTATAGCCTTACTTGAGAGGACACTCAGGCACACTATTCTATCTGTTTCCTGTTGCTGTTTTTATGGCATTGCTTGAGGGGACACTCAGGCACACTATTCTACGTTTCCTGTTGCTATGTTTCTGGCATATTGCTTGAGGGGGCACTCGGGTACACTATTCTATCTGTTTCCTGTTGCTGTTTTTATGTCATTGCTTGAAGGGACACTCAGGCACACTATTCTATCGTTTCCTGTTGCTATTTTTATGGCATATTGCTTGAGGGGATACTCAGGCACACTATTCTATCTGTTTCCTGTTGCTGTTTTTATGGCATTGCTTGAGGGGACTATCAGGCACACTATTCTCTGTTTCCTGTTGCTGTTTTTATGACATATTGCTTGAGGGGACGCTGAGGCACATTATTTTATCTGTTTCCTGTTGCTGTTGTCATGGCATATTGCTTGAGGGGACACTCAGGCACACTATTCTATCTCTTTCCTGTTGCCGTTTTATGGCATATTGCTCGAGGGGACACTCAGACACACTATTCTAGTTTCCTGTTGCTGTTTTTTTTTTTTTTTTTTTTTTTTTTTTTTTTTTTTTGCTTGAGGGGACACTCAGGCACACTATTCTATCTGTTTCCTGTTGTTGTTTTTTATGGCATATTGCTTGAGGGGACACTCAGGCACACTATTCTATCGTTTCCTGTTGCTATTTTTCTGGCATATTGCTTGAGGGGGTAATCAGGCACACTGTTCTATCTGTTTCCTGTTGTTGTTTTTATGTCATTGCTTGAAGGGACACTCAGGCACACTATTCTATCGTTTCCTGTTGCTATTTTTATGGCATATTGCTTGAGGGGATACTCAGGCACACTATTCTATCTGTTTCCTGTTGCTGTTTTTATGTCATTGCTTGAAGGGACACTCAGGCACACTATTCTATCTGTTTCCTGTTGCTGTTTTTATGTCATTGCTTGAAGGGACACTCAGGCACACTATTCTATCGTTTCCTGTTGCTATTTTTATGGCATATTGCTTGAGGGGATACTCAGGCACACTATTCTATCTGTTTCCTGTTGCTGTTTTTATGGCATTGCTTGAGGGGACTATCAGGCACACTATTCTCTGTTTCCTGTTGCTGTTTTTATGACATATTGCTTGAGGGGACGCTGAGGCACATTATTTTATCTGTTTCCTGTTGCTGTTGTCATGGCATATTGCTTGAGGGGACACTCAGGCACACTATTCTATCTCTTTCCTGTTGCCGTTTTATGGCATATTGCTCGAGGGGACACTCAGACACACTATTCTAGTTTCCTGTTGCTGTTTTTTTTTTTTTTTTTTTTTTTTTTTTTTTTTTTTTTTTTTGGCTTGAGGGGACACTCAGGCACACTATTCTATCTGTTTCCTTATTTCCTCTCCTCGCTGGGCTATATTACACTTTGGAGCCCTTGATCTTAAAGCATCTTACTTTTCAAAATAGGGTTGTAGCTTAGCTTGTAATAAGAGTAATTGCTTACTCATGCAATTTGTGTCCTAGTGCTTACGATGTTTAAATAATAACAAGTTCAAAGATTTTTGGAAACCTCAAAATAATATCCGAAGATTTTTAATGGTTGTCATGGAATTTCTTTCTTAAAGGTTTCGAGCGCTATTCACAGAAGGTTTATATTAGGAGAGAGAGAGAGAGAGAGAGAGAGAGAGAGAGAGAGAGAGAGAGAGAGAGAGATTCCCACAAAGCACCGCATGAAGTTTTCTCCCAGATAAAATTGCATATCAGGAAAATTGTTATTTGTTGGATATCCTTCGAGTTAGGGTCCCTTAAAAGTTTAGTGAGTCGAAGAATCAAGATGTTGAAATCTCTTTCGGCAAACAAAGGCAAAAAGAATGCGTCACATCTCCAACGTATTTTGCCTCGTTGCTCGTCTATCCCAGCTAATTCCAAACTTTTTGCTTTTTCTTCTTCCTCTTCTAATTAGAGCTTCGTCTCGCTGAAACTTTCTCCCCTCATTCCTTTAATTTGACAAAAAGAAGTTGTATTAAGTTTTCCTCGTTAGAGATTTTCTCCATCAAAAATATGAATTTCGTTTTTTAAAACAAGGTTAAGAAAAGAATAGCCACAGTACAGAAACATCTTATGATATTCAGCTGTAGATATATGAATAGGGCAATGACCCTTATCTTTTTTATTATCTAAAGCCACTCTGGCCAGGTGAGGAAATATAGCA
>NC_090744.1:36895661-36903161 GCF_036898095.1 Palaemon carinicauda
TACCCCATTGTGAACGAATTGTAGTTGACCACATACAAATCATCCGGAAATTATGACTTTTTGGTTTCTACGATCAGCTGTCAGATACCAGGATAACTCATATAATGGTGTTTCCTAGTAAAAACAGAAATTCTGGGGGTGGACCCCCAAACTCCCTATCCTCAGGGACTTCTCAAACTTCATCCCCCCCCCCCCCCCCCCCCACACACACACACACACACACACAAAAAGACGCTCCTTCGCCCCTGATAAATTTGCCACAACTTTCATAACTCTTACCATCCTTTACATTCAGATCTTCCTGGGCAATTCTATCCTGTTCGTAATACTAGGCATGCAGTTAATTCTAATAGCCAGGCCTTCTCCATCATGAGGCTCAATACTACACAGTATTCTGGATGTTTTATTCCAGCGGTGATCAAGTTGTGGAATGATCTTCCTAATCGGGTAGTTGAATCAGTAGAACTTCAAAAGTTCAAAGTTGCAGCAAATGTTTTTATTTTGACCAGGCTGACAAGAGTCTTTTTATAGCTTGTATATGACATGTCTGTTTTGACGTTGTTAATAGTTTATATATGACATATCTGTTTTGACGTTGTTACTGTTTTTAAAATGATTTTTTGTTAATTTGTTCTCATAATTTATTCATTTCCTTATTTCCTTTTTCTCACTGGGCAATTTTTCCCTATTGGAGCCCTTGGGCTTATAGAGTCTTGCTTTTCCAACTAGGGTTGTAGATTGGCTAGTAATAATGATAATAATAATAACATATTGCCAAACGTTCAGAAATTTTCGTAACATTTGAAGCTTTCCGGGAACATTAATTTTTTAAATCCTATCAATGTTTTCGAAAACCTTCAAAGTTTACCATCACATAAAACGTTCTTAAGGAGTAAGATGACGATTCATCGCAAGGCCTTCCATGCCTCGAGACATTCCTCGACTTCACATTCTCACATAATTCAAAGTGGAATTGTGTGTGTGAGGTTCAGCAACAAATGGTGCAAGGAAAAAATATTGGAAAAAATTGTCGGAAAACCGCAACGACCGTTTGAGTCCTCCAATGAAATATGCAAATTTTGGACCAGATATGTTCGAAAAAATAATTGAATTCAAATTGTACTAAGCTGGATTTAAAGGGACTTACATCTGAATTGAATTACATTTGAATTGGAAAAATTTACCTTTGAACAAAATTACATTTGAACTGGAATTTAGTCGAAGCTAATTCTATTCTAATTACAAAGGATTTTTATTGGAGGAAATTTATTTGAAAGAATAACCTAAATCATAAATGAATCAGATATAGTTCCACAAAGAAACACATTTAGCAAAGCCACATTATTACTTTTTTCTTTTTATTTTCTCAATTGCGGTAACTTTTCCTTTATTTCATTTCCGTAATATAGTTGGCAAATGATATGTCAAGAATAATGGGTATTTGATCACAGAGGCCGTCGTATTTAATGACGTCGAATGTATACGTAATCTAATGTGCAGCCATGTGAGTACATTTCTTGAAAAGACGAATGTTTGACAATGGCCATTTTCCATTACAAGGAGGAAGTCCAGAGAAAAACAACTGAAGATTTGCTGCCTCATTCATCCTTTACCTATATATATATATATATATATATATATATATATATATATATATATATATATATATATATATATATATATATACTTATACTGTATATGCATATATATATATATGTATATATATACATATATATTTATATATATATATATGTGTGTGTGTGTGTGTGTGTGTGTGTGTGTTTACCGCATATGTTTGCATATGAATAAATACTTTGTATGTTGGTGTTTAAGGTCGATAAACATTTCTCTCTCTCTCTCTCTCTCTCTCTCTCTCTCTCTCTCTCTCTCTCTCTCTCTCTCTCTCTCTCTCTCTCTCTCAATAGATAAGGATTAACATAAAGGAATGATTGTGTTGATCTTTTTAGATTTTACCGTAGTTAACAGTAAAGTGTATTTCAATTTCAATAAAATATGTACGTAAAGCCATTATTTCTAAATTAAAAATAAACAAAACATTGTAGGACTTATCATATTTAGAGTTTTTTTCTTTTCTCCTTATCTCTCCCTTTTTTTTCATAAATACGCACGTGCACACACCCGCTCACACGCACACAGACACACCTAAAGTACATCACCACCTCCATATTTATAAAGAAGGGTTTCTTATTCGTAAATAGTGCCCAACTTATTTCATTTCCTTTCCTTGATAAAATTAGAGTTTTGGATTCCTTAGTTGGCCTTTCAATCGACCAAGGGAAATAGCCACAACAGGTCTGAACGGTTCACCAGTTTTTCTTTTCACTTCATCATAGCAAATATTATTATTATTATTATTATTATTATTATTATTACTTGTTAAGCTACAACCCTAGTTGGAAAAGCAGAATGCTATAAGCCCAGGGGCTCCAACAGGGAAAATAGCCCAGTGAGGAAAGGAATCAAGGAAAAATAAAATATCTTACGAACATTAACAACATTGAAATAAATATTTCTTAAATGAACTATAAAATCTTTAACAAAACCATAGGAAGAGATTGGCCACTGAACAATTACAGTGCAGTAGTTTAGCAGATAGACTTTGTAAAAAGTCCCGAATTTCTATTTAATAACACTAATAGTGTTCAAGGCCACATCTGAATCGGCTTTTTATCTTTCGGTCTCTGGTTCTAGAAGCAACTAGCCTACGTACTACATCTGTGTTGATGTTATAATTGTGGTTTTACGCTAACCTTTACGCTCTCGAAGGAGAATCATTTTACGTTTTTTGTTTCTTAAATGCCGTGTCTAATTATCATCAGTTACATGACATTAGTTCCAAATGTTCATGTAACATATGAAGTACCAAACGGCTCTTCTTCAACTCATCCCCGAATTTTGATATTGAAATATCATGGTTGCCAGGTTTTCTAGGTGAGAAAAGGCCAACTTCTGATCAGCTGCAGCTTTAAAAGGCCAAGACATTAGTAAAAATACGCCAAAGGTTTAGCATTTAAGGCCAAACAATTTTTTAAAAATGCCAAATTTGGAGTTTTTAGCTGAAAAAGCCCAACCTGTTAACCCTGATCCCATGCTTCAAAGAACGCTGATCAAACAGCTGGAGTCAGATTTAAGATCATTAACACCCACAAAACCATCATCTGACACCAAAGGAGAATGTAGGCCTTTATAATCGCACTGCTCTCCATTTCTCCTAATGCATCTATTCATTGTATGTGAATCTCGCTTTTTCCTTCTCTCCTCCAAATGGATTCCTCTAGTTTGAAATCCCATCTCTCTCTCTCTCTCTCTCTCTCTCTCTCTCTCTCTCTCTCTCTCTCTCTCTCTCTACTTTCAGTATTTATAAATCTCATAATATTGCAAGAAGGAGAGTGAAAACTCACAGAAGGGAAAGATTCTCAAGTAAGCTCGAAAAAGCGTCACGATGAAACCAAAAACAACCTAAAAACCACTTGAGATGGATCTCTTCAAAACATATTCTTCCCAAGTATTGGCTGTGAATAGGATTCGTCTTTTATAAGGCGAACGTGAGGAAGGATTTCTGAACAGGTTGTCAGGCGTCGAGGATATTACTTGTCATTTTGATGGAAATGAAGATTAGGGAGTTTGTTTGGGAGGTAAGAAAAATAAGCCTTTCTTCCCAGAAACCATTTTGATATTTCTCTGGTGGTTGCTAATTGAAAAAAACTTCAAATTATTAATTTGAATAGTTAAGTATTGATACATTTGGCATACAGAAGTGTCGCTAATTGCCCCTTTGCTTTTAGATAGTAACTACTATACAGTAGTTATATCCAGTTATATCTGCCTGCCGTTAACGTCGTTGTGAAGTTTTTTCACACAGAATCAGTCTTCAGCAACCTTACACGGGAGTGAGGAGGAGCAGCTCTCTTTCCCCCTCTCTCATTATTCAAGTGGATTTTAGGATTTATACACACGCTGGATTAACTATTATGGATTTTTCCTCTACCATGGAAACAATTACATACTAATTCATCGAGGATGGGATCCGGACGCTGCTTAGCGATGATCGTCTGTTGAATGATTTTTTCCACACTCGCCAGAACTGTTATCGCAACAGGGTAAGCATAAGGGGCTTTAATGCTTGTTCTTGCGTTACATATTCTATATGCCAGTGTTTTGAGAATAATTTCAAGTATTTTAATTAATTAAAATTCTTACTAGATTGAACCTGTGATTTCTATGCAGTCTATAAATTTATTTAAGTATTTGACAACTCGTTAAATTTGCTAGTTGTTTTACTGATATTTGAGAGCTGTTGTGATTTAGTGGTGATTTGAGCAAATATTTACGTGAGTGATTTTGTGATTAGTTAATTGCTGTTTTCGGTGATTCGTTGATTTCAAGATTTTGATTTATATGAAAATTGTAGATTTTAGTCAGGCGATTACAGTAATTGATATTTTGATTAGTGTTGAATATTTGTTGATTTATTTTAGTTACTTTTTGTTAGCGTTGTATTTATTGTTCTGACTTTTCCCGTGGTTGATTCTCCTTTACTTTGTATTTTGTAGCGGATGAGTGAAAGGAAGAAGGTTAAGCCCTCGCAGTTGTGAACCTTAATATCTCTTGTAAAAGTGCATTTCGAAGACTTGTTTACGTCATTGCACCACCAGCTGCTACAGTGAAATTTATATAATTTTAAATTATGTATTCATAAATGTCTAACCATTTAAATTTAAATTTATTAAATATTTAAAATGCATTTTTTCCATCTCTACCTTTTCACTTAAAAATGCAAGGTTTAATGATATGATCGTGGCCATTACATATTGATTTTATATTTACATAAGTAGACCACCCCCCATTTTTTCCGCTTGCTAATGTTAAAAAATAATGCTGTCTTTTTCTTAGAAACCAATTCATAATTTCTCTAGTGGGTTTTCATGTTAAAAAATAAGCTTGGTCTTCTTCTCAGAAACCATTTCAGGATTCCTCTGGTGGTTGCTAATGTTAAAAAATAATGCTGTCTTTTTTCTTAGAAACCAATTCATAATTTCTCTAGTGGGTTTTCATGTTAAAAAATAAGCTGTCTTCTTCTCAGAAACCATTTCAGGATTCCTCTGGTGGTTGCTAATGTTAAAAAATAATGCTGTCTTTTTTCTTAGAAACCAATTCATAATTTCTCTAGTGGGTTTTCATGTTAAAAAATAAGCTGTCTTCTTCTCAGAAACCATTTCAGGATTCCTCTGGTGGTTGCTAATGTTAAAAAATAATGCTGTCTTTTTCTTAGAAACCAATTCATAATTTCTCTAGTGGGTGTCCATGTTTAAAAATGAGGCTGTCTTTTTTTCATTAAAAAACTGATTATTTCTCTAGTGCTTGTTCATGGTAGAAACCCAATCATGAATTATATAAAAGCCTATCTGCAATAATTAATTAAAGGTGAAAAGGATATAAAGAAAAGTGAAACCTGATGTACACTGAATGGAAAAGTATTTTGGGTAAATGATCTGCATTTCTCTTGCTTGCACATCGTGCAAAAGAACTTCTGTAGTACTAGGTATGCAGTTAATTATAATAGTGTTGCCTTCTCCATCATAGGGTTCAATACTACACAGTATTCTAGAAGTTTTATTCCAGCTGTGACCAGATTGTGAAATGGTCATCCTAATCTGGCACCTGAATCAGTAGAACACGTTGACGTAATTCTCGTTTTATACTTGATATATTATTGATCTATTTTGATGATGTTATTTATATTTTTAATATTTTTTTGTAGCAATTTCCTTACACTGTTTATTCGTTAATTCTCTCTTTCCTTTCTTCACTGGGTTATTTTCCCCTCTTGGAGCCCTCAGACTAGTTACATTTTGATTTTCCAAAGAAGTTTGTATCTTGGATAATAATAATAATAATAATAATAATAATAATAATAATAATAATAATAATAATAATAATAATAATAATACCTTCAGCTGCTTTACATATACATATTACAAAACATTAAAAGCATAATTACGCTTTGTGTAGGACCTAGAGAGCTTAAGGATAAATAGAAATAAAGAAAAAGTAGGAATAAAAAGTGAAGATAAAACTTTCCCAATATATATAGGACTTTAAGAGCTTAAAGCTGGACTTTGATTGATATTGAAAAGGTTTCGAACATAACCAGTCAGCGATTGGAAAGTAAGCAAAGTGTGTGATTAACCCCCATCGTTTCCAATCAGAGGGTCAGTTCAATCTCCTTCCAGCGTCCCCATTAGCGAAGGATATCGTTCGGATGTAATCCTTTAAAAGCCTCTGAGGGTTGGGTCATGACCTCGTCTTTGCCCTCTGGATGATGGAACATCAGGACGAAGTATTTTAATAGGACCCATTTTGAGGGGGCGGATAAAAGCTAGCCTAGCTCGAGAGAGAGAGAGAGAGAGAGAGAGAGAGAGAGAGAGAGAGAGAGAGAGAGAGAGAGAGAGAGAGAGATATGGAAATTTAACCTGTATCAAAGCAAGGAGAACAGTCATTCAAACTCGGTAAACTGGAAGATAAATGAACGAATAAATGAGAAGAGTCATGGATAATTAGGAGCAGAAAAAGATGAATAAATTATTGCACGAAATGAGGATAAGCAATGGACAAACGGAATAGAGAGAAAATAGAATACATACCCAATACAATGTCTAATAAATGGGGAAATTTAGAAGAAAAGCGAAGCTTACTGTAAAATTCACTACGAACAATAGAGACGTAGTCAACCAATTAGAATAAAGGGAGGAATTTGAATAAATGACGCTAATAAATTAGTTACAGGAATAATCATTGTTAATAAGCCGGAATTCATTAAACAATCGTTTATTTCTGCGAATATGTTTTTATACTTATTCATTTATTTTATGTTTTAGTCTCGTGTGTTTTCTTGATTCTTTGTTTGATGAACTGGAAAGTTAGCAGTAAAATATTACGAAATTTGATCATAGGTTGGATTTATTATTAGATAACACCACATAAAGAAAAAATAAAACAGCTTAAACCAGCCACATCAAAGAATGATATATATATATAAATATATATATATAAATATATATATATATATATATATATATATATATATATATATATATATATATATATATATGTGTGTGTGTATATATATATATATATATAATGTATGTATATACATATATATATGCATATATATATATATATATATATATATATATATATATATATATATATATATATATATATATATAATGTCCTAATCCTTGTATGTAAAATATGTGTTTCATACAGTGAGATTAATGACCTTTTTTAAGAGTACTATGTCTGTCACTAACTACGGTGCGCGATCACTGAACTCTGTTATAGGTCACGTGTGTGAAGTCTGATTTATGGCGTATGTTAAGCCTATTGGTGACAGTATATTTCCATCACAGTGGAGAATTCCACAAAACCTAACAATTCATCATATTGACAGAGCAACATTGCATTTGACTTGCCAAT
>NC_090744.1:36905661-36915661 GCF_036898095.1 Palaemon carinicauda
TTGCTTAGATATAACCTCTGTTTGTCTAACTGTGCGTTTGGGAATTCTTGTTTGTTTGTCTAAATCTCTCTGTTCGATGTCCAGATGTGTTCTCTTTGTCTGTGTACCCTCTTTTATTTACCCATCTCGTGACCCTTTTCATTTCACAGCTGAAGTTTGTTGTTTTCGTCAAATCATTTTTGCAATTTCATTAAATAACTTAATTCGTCTTCAGTTTCGTTTTGAGTATCTGAATATCCTAAGTATCTTATTGAATCATCAATTATTATTTATCAAATGCAATCCACTAAATATCTATAATGCTCTATTTTACGTTAGGGTGAATGCAAAAGCTTTTTCATTAATTGCTTCATTAGTATAATAAACAAAAGACCCCGATTCTGTCTTTAGTTAAGAGCAGCCATATATTTACAAATAAACTACACAATTACATAACATAATGGACAGGATGAAAAGAAATTACACACCGTTGGTCACTATGGGATTGTGTTTCAACAAGAGCTTTAGCTCTGAAACATGTTTCTGTAGAAATGAAAATGGACTACTTTCTATGAAACAGAGAGAAACACACACACACACACACATAAAGGAGTCTAGGGTACCAAGCAGTGGTTGCTTACAGCTCAACGAGTAGACCTTTAAAGGCGCCTCTAAACTATTCTTAACTCAGTGAATTGGTGATTATACCCATGAAATTTATCAAGTAATGACCCACATGTTGTTGATCACTGATGATATCACTAACCTAGCACGGTTGTCAAAACCCAGTTTGTGAGACCAAATATATGGTTTTTTTTTTCTCATTATTCAATTTATCACACTACCTCAAAATATGATCTGGTCTATATTCTTTGTTGAAACCATAACTTGAATGTCTTACGCTACTAGGACTAGTTCCAAAAGGTTTAGCATTTCCGCTGGAAAATTAGAACTTTAGGATTGGGTTGCACCTTGGCCGACACCAGACTCATTTGCAACAGATTTGACGGAGCTGACCACCCGTGATATTGCCAACTGTACTAATAAGAAGTCTAGCAGCACCTGTAACAGAAATCGAAAGTTCAGTGTGAGTGGCTATGGGACACAATGGTGAAAAATTCCATACCGCACAATGAGTGAATAGACGTTCGAAAGAAAACACTGAAAAAAAGGGGTTTTCCCTAATCTCCACCTTTTGAAAACTGTCTGAAATATTAATCCACGACAAGCGTTCATAATAATGTTTAAAATCCATTGTTAATAAATTATTTACTTACTAGAAATGCTGTTCCCGGTGGAAATACTTTATAAAAATGATAACCTGAATTTTTTCTGGGATGCTCTGCATGTGGCATTTTTCTCATATACTCATTAAGCTTCACATTTTTCTGTTACATATATAATAGCATGGCCGAGATTAATTAAAAACCATTGATGAAATGAATATTCATCGACGTGCTGCTTTAGTTGTTTTTATTTATGTATTGCCTCATATATTTCTGAATAAAGGAAGCCATTTAGGCAATTACATTTCTAATGGAAATTCCATTATTTTTGCGTGTGTTAGCTCATTATCAGTAGACAATATATATATATATATATATATATATATATATATATATATATATATATATATATATGCATATATATACATATATATGTAAATTATATATATTTATCTATGTATATATATGCATATATATGCATGTGTATATATATTTATATATATATATATATATATATATATATATATATATATATATATATATATATATATATATATGAATATATGTATATTGTATATATTTGCATATATATGTATATATATATATATATATATATATATATATATAAATGTATATATATGTGTGTGTCTATATATATGTATATATATATATATATATATATATATATATATATATATATATATATATAAATATAAATATATATATATATATATATATGTACATATATATACATATATATATATATATATATATATATATATATATATATATATATATATATATATATATATATATATAGCTTTCTGATTAGTGGTACCTTGACGTGGTGAAAGTATTTGATTATCACCATGATCAGCAAAGCAGTACTCTGTAACGAACACTCGTATCAGAACGAGATTTTGCTATAGTGTTTTAGAACCAGAGAGGTAATTTATAAGAGAATCATGTATCGCTAATTGTAGAGAATAATGACACTACTTTTTCCTGTAACAAGAGGCAAATCTTGATAACCCAGAAATGGATATGAACAAAACAGTGAAAAAAGGTCCGCCTACTCTCCCTCACCTCGATTCCACCCCGTCCTTTTCCCATCCCTATATATATATATATATATATATATATATATATATATATATATATATATATATATATATGTATGTATATATTATATTATATACATATGTATATTCTATATATATATATGTTTATGTATACATATATATATATATATATATATATATATATATATATATATATATATATATATATATATATATATATTCTCTTTTGGAGAGTTAATCACAATCGTTTTCTCCGGAAATTTTCAGGAAAGACTAACCGATTGTTTGCATTAAATATTAAAAAAAATCATCTTATTGTATGTACCTTCTCTTGAAGAAAAGATAAAATTTATTATTGCGCTCCTTCATTTAGCTAACTTTTGAAGACATCCGTTTCAATCAATAAATTATGAACGTTTTCAGGGCATCTTTACAAAGATATATCATATATTCTTACAAAAGATAAGTAGAAAAAAGCCAAACAGTAATATTTTTTTTTAGCTAGAAATTAATCTAATATTACAAGAGGTATCTGGATCTTCCATGAAGCCCCAAAACTCTGGGTGGGGGGGGGGGGAATACCTAAAAGCCTTTCCTTGGAGACAGAACCGAATCCACAACGAAGTTCTACAACACTAAATTTAGTTCCTAAGGATCAAATTTAAGTTTCAAAGGTATCCCCACAAACTTCCTCTTTCTTCATTCTGTACCACACATTTTAAGGTATAGTGAATTAAGTTTTCAATGCTAACGACAATGAAATAACTCAGATTCCCAAAATACAGTTTTATAAGGACAAGAAATTACCTCCAATATATATATGACAATGATTATGCTTGTGCCTTGCTTGAAGCTCCTGCGGTAATATTTGCCAAAAAATTGGTTTAGCCTGCCTGACACTTGCACGCATTCGTGGCACGCACTGGCGCGCATTGATGCGCGAACTCGTGTGAACGAGCCGTGAAAATGTCGTGAACAGTGCGGGAACTCGCGTGCCAGAGCGTACCAATGCGTGCCATGCTGGCCCAAAACTTTAGCCTGCCTGACACTTGCGCGCATTTTTGCCACGCACTGGCACGCATTGATGCGCGCCAGTGCGTGCCACAAAGTTTTTCCCGCACTGTTCACGACCAGTTCACTCCAGTTCGCGCATCGTTCACGCGACGTTCACGCGACGTTCACGCAATGGCACGAATTGGCACGCGTAGTTCACGAGAAGTTCACTACACGTTCACTCGAGTTCGCTCATCATTCCGCATCGTTTCTGCATCGTTCACGCCAGTTCACGCGAGTTCACTCATCATTCCGCATCGTTTCCGCATCGTTCACGCCAGTTCACGCCAGTTCACGAATTGGCCACTCCATATAAAAACGGGGCTTCTCCAACCCGAGGACATTCTTGGATTGGCTTCGGAAGAGACAACAATGCTTTCTGTCAGAGACACCATTGCATTGAGGAGAAGAAACGTATCTTTTTCGTTTGTATTTTTTGTTGCCCTTTATTTTTATTTCAATAAGAAAGCATTTGATTTACATATAAATAGCAGACATAAAATATGTACAAGTATTGAGAAAGCATTTTATTTTAACATTAAAAGCAGCAAACATGAAAAGTTTTTAGGCTGTTGATTTTAAGGTAATAGAGAAAAAAAGTGTGTTGAAATAAGAAATCATTTTATTTTTACATTAAAACAGCAAACAGAAAAAATTTGTTTTGCTCTTCATTTTAAGGTAATAAAGAAGAATAAGTATGTTGATGAAATAAAACATCATTTTATTTTTACATTCAAACAGCAAACTTAAAAATTTCTTGGGTTTATTTTTCAGTTCATTTTTATTTAAAACAAAAGTTTTGGGTCTTGATTGGTAATAGAGGAAAATAAGTGTGTGCATGAAATAAGACATCATTTTATTTTTACATTCAAACAGCAAATAGAAACAATTATTAGGTTTATATTTTTCTTTCCTTTTCATTAATTTTTTTCGTTTCCTTTTTGTTTCTCTTCATTATAAAGTTATAGAAATAGTTTGAAATAAGACATCATTTTATTTTTACATTCAAACAGCAAATATAAAAATTTATTAGGTTTATTTTTCTTTCCTTTTCATTAATTTTTTCGTTTCCTTTTTGTGTTCTCTTCATTATAAAGTTATAAAAATAGTTTGAAATAAGATATAATTTTTTTTTCACATTAAAACAGCAAATATAAAAATTTATTAGGTTTATTTTTCTTTCCTTTTCATTAATTTTTTCGTTTCCTTTTTGTTTCTCTTCATTATAAAGTTATAGAAATAGTGTGAAATAAGATATCATTTTTTTTCACATTAAAACAGCAAATATAAAAATTTATTAGGTTTATTTTTCTTTCCTTTTCATTAATTTTTTCGTTTCCTTTTTGTTTCTCTTCATTATAAAGTTATAGAAATAGTTTGAAATAAGATATAATTTTTTTTTCACCTTAAAACAGCAAATATAAAAATTTATTAGGTTTATTTTTCTTTCCTTTTCATTAATTTTTTCGTTTCCTTTTTGTTTCTCTTCATTATAAAGTTATAGAAATAGTTTGAAATAAGATATCATTTTTTTTCACATTAACACAGCAAATATAAAAATTTATTAGGTTTATTTTTCTTTCCTTTTCATTAATTTTTTCGTTTCCTTTTTGTTTCTCTTCATTATAAAGTTCACGCCACTTCCCGCATCGTTCACTCCAGTTCACGCCAGTTCCCGCACTGTTCACTCCAGTTCACTCCAGTTGGCGCATCGTTCACGACTATTTCACGGCCATTTAGTGCGTGCCAATGCGTGCCACAAACTTTAAACATTTCAACGTTCTGGGCGCGCATGGCACGCATTGGTACGCTCTGGCACGCGAGTTCCCGCACTGTTCACGACATTTTCACGGCTCGTTCATGCGAGTTCGCGCATCAATGCGTGCCAGTGCGTGCCACGAATGCATGCAAGTGTGAGGCAGGCTTTTGAAATGTTTAAAGTTTGTGGCACGCATTGGCACGCACTAAATGGCCGTGAAATAGTCGTGAACGATGCACCAACTGGAGTGAACTGGAGTGAACAGTGCGGGAACTGGCGTGCCAGAGCGTACCAATGCGTGCCATGCTTCCCCTTCCACGCATCGTGCACACCAGTTCACGCATCGTTCACTCCAGTTCCCGCACTGTTCACTCCAGTTCACGCCAGTTCCCGCATCGTAGCCTTCCCACTGACATTGTCACGCATTGTACTCCCGCATTGTCTCGCACTGTTCACGCTAGTTCGCGCATCGTTCACTCCAGTTCCCGCATCGTTCACTCCAGTTCACGCCAGTTCCCGCATCGTTCACTCCAGTTCACGCCAGTTCCCGCCGGTTCACGCTAGTGCCCGCCTACTCACGCTAGTGCCCTCCTACTCCGCCAATGGAGCTCTCGTGGGATTATCAGGGGGTGGAGCTCTCGTATGATTAAGAGGATTAGGGGGTATATAAATTGAGGTCCGAGGACACTCCTAGCCATTCCAGAGTTCGCCAGCGAGGAGACAACATGCCTAAACTGAAGCAGCCAAAGGGAAGGGGGAGGAAAATGGACGTGATAGAGGAGACTGCAGATCGAGATTCTCCTCATTCATCATTTTCAAGTCTCGATATGGTCATCCCGGAGACACAGCAGAATACAAGCCAGAGCCAGGTATCCAGTGATGACGATTTAAAGAAGAAGCGGGTTCGGGTGTCTAAGAAGGACATCCCTGACTACCAGTGGACGGAAGAGACGGAGACTACGTTGGCCGACCTTGTCAAGGAGAACCCCATGCTCTTTGACAAGAAACACAAAGAGTGGATAAACAAGGTGTTGAAGGACAGCAGGTGGGCATATATAGGAAGCCAGCTGGAACCTCCTGCCACTGCTGCCCAGTGCAAAAAAACGCTACGAAAACTTGAGGACGAGGGTTGGCAAAATTATGAAGAAGGAGAAGAAGAGTGGAGCTGGCCAGGCCCAAAGGACTGGCCGTGATGACTTCCTCATGGACACTTGGTCGTTCCTCATACAGCACATCGTCCGGGGAGAGACAGTCGCCAGTGAGGAGTTTCGTGGCTCCGAAGGAGGTGCCACGACAGCCAGCGATGTCGACGATGACGTGAGGTCGACGGGGTCTCGCAGCCAGGCATCTACCACCACCAGGAAGGACAAGGGGAAGGGGTCCTGCCGAACACTTGACACCTTTCACAGCGACACCTATGTGTCGGAGAAGGATTTCAGCAATATATTGAGGAATGTGAGTATTAATTTTTTTTGACATATGCTATCTGTTGCATTAAAATGCTGTACTAAATTGTTACAATGTTTGTTATATATATACATATATATAATATATAATATATTTTTATAATATTTTTTATGTTTCAGCTTGTGTCGAAAGCTGAATCGTCAACCCCAACGTTTATGGGCCAGCACAAGATTGTGCACGATTTTACGTGCCTGCTGGAAGGCTGCATGCGTGCCATCCCAGTACACCGATGGCACGAATTCCAAATAGAGTGCCTCAATCTCACACAACGTTACAGGGACGAGACTCAGGTCTTCCAGCAGGCACAGCAACAATCCTCAGTGACTTGGGCAGGCCCACAGCAACAGCAACCTTTACAGCCCCCTGTGCATCAGCAACCCCCTCAGCAACAGTCACCTTTGCAGCCCCCTCAGCAACAGTCAACTTGGCAGCCCCTCACCAGCAGTCACCTTGGCAACCCCCTCACCAGCAGTCACCTTGGCAACCCCCTCACCAGCAGTCACCTTGGCAACCCCCTCACCAGCAGCAACCTTGGCAGTCCCCTCAACCAGGACCCTCGCATGCACAGCCAGAGCAGCAGCAGCAGCATCGTCCAGCCAGTCATAACTGGGTGCCGCAGTCAAGCCCTTCTTCCTTGCCCCGTACCACGGAGTGGCACCCAGGGATGCCAACTCCACTGTCATCCACCCCTGTCCAGGTGACCTCGCCATCAGTGCCAGTGTCGTCACCCACCCTTGTCCAGGCTCCTTCACCAGCACCTTCATTAACGTCGCTGTCGGCGGCATTCAAAAGTCCATTGACCTTCCCTGTCCTGACCCCGGGGACCATCGACAGCAACCTTGATGAAGCCATGACACCCTCACCCCTCTACTCGGCCAAGGAGCTTGATACCCCACCAGTCAAGTACAAGGAAATTTAAATAGTGTAAAATATTTGTACATAATTGAAGTGTGATACTTGTATATATATGTTGTTTTAATGTAAATAAAATATTTAAATATTTCCAAACACTTTGCATCTATTTCCTTAAAATACAAAGAAAGAAACAGTAAAGTAAAAAATAATAAAAGGGAAGAAAAATAAACCCCCCCAAAAATTTATATTTGCTGTCTTAATGTGGAAAAAAAATGATATATTAATTCAAACTATTTTTATCTTTATAATGAAGAGAAACAAAAAGGAAACGAAAAAATTAATGAAAATGAAAAAAAAATAAACCTAATATGTTTTTATATTTGCTGTCTTAATGTGAAAAAAAATTGGAAAGTTGAGTATTATCTTTACTATGTATAAATGTAAGCTCTTGTCATTTTGAATGAAATCAAAAGTGATATTAACGTACACAAGAGCTGTTGCCTACCGGAGGCATCCAGGATGCTATCGCTCGCTCTTATGGGTCATTTAGTTTGCGAGAGCGACGTTCCCAGTTTGTTTTGCTTTAATAATTTAGCTATTTAGCTCCGCATAAAATGCTTATATTGTTAGCTCGGGGATTTCGACACGATCGAGGTAACGATCCTGCCTTTGTCGACGTATTGTCGCTATAGGCAATTTTTTTTAAGTTTGCTGTTTTCATGTAAAAATGAAATGATGTCTTATTTCATGCACACACTTATTTTCATCTATTACCAATCAAGATGCACATTTTTGTTTTAAATAAAAATTAAATGAAAAATAAACCCTAGAAATTTTTAAGTTTGTTGTTTTCAGGTAAAAATTAAATGATGTCTTATTTCATGCACACACTTATTTTCATCTATTGCCACTCAAGATGCACATTTTTTGTTTTAAATAAAAATGAAATGAAAAATAAACCCTAGAAATTTTTAAGTTTGCTGTTTTCATGTAAAAATGAAATGATGTCTTATTTCATGCACACACTTATTTTCATCTATTACCAATCAAGATGCACATTTTCTTGTTTTAAATAAAAATGAAATGAAAAATAAACCCAAGAAATTTTTAAGTTTGCTGTTTGAATGTAAAAATAAAATGCTTTCTTAATAGTTGTACATATTTTATGTCTGCTATTTATATGTAAATTAAATGCTTTCTTATTGAAACTAAAATAAAAGGCCACTAAAAATACAAACGAAAAATATACGTTTCTTTTATTTACAAAATGGAACAACTATACAGCTCATTGAGGTACTACATTTTTTTCTTGCCAAGGGACAGCACCAGCAGGGGACATGTAGTAATGTGAAAGGTAGTCTCGCTGATCCTTTGCATCCTTCTGGATATGATGGCCGGGTAGAGTCATCAGCCCCTGCAGGTTTTGCTCATTCCTCCATGCACCAGGGATCAGAGCATGTGTGTCCGGATCTTCGTTGTCCACTTCTGACAAAGCACCTGGGTATTTGATGGGGACGAGGTTGTGCAGGACACAGGCACACATGGTGATCAGGTTGATGGTGCTGGACTTCTGCTGCATCGTCGTCAAGAAGCAACGGAACCTTTGACTTAAAATTCCAAAGGCATTCTCAACGACACGTCGGGCAAGAGACAACCTGTAGCTATATATGCGTTCTCGTAAGACTTGTGACCGATGGGAGAATGGTTTCATCGTCCAGGTTCGTAGAGCAAAGGCGTCATCCCCAACGAAGTGATAGGACACTGGGTGGTCATCATTAGGGAGTGGTTCTGGTTGAGGCACTCCAGCTCTGTTGTCTTCTACAGCATCATGCAGAGAACAATTGCTCTATGTTCCTCCATCCGACGCACCACCCTCTGCCCCAACATCCACATAGAGGAACCTGTAGGAAGCATCTGCGACTGCCATCAGTACAATGCTGTGGAAGCCCTTGTAGTTGTAGTAGTAAGAGCCAGCATTGGGTGGCTTCTTTATGGCAATGTGCTTTCCGTCCACAGCCCCCAGACAGTTGTGGTAATTCCATCTGGAGCTGAATCTGGCAGCAACTTCCTTCCAGGCCTCTTCAGTTTTGGGGCAACGCAGCACTTCGTCCTTGTAGGCAGCGATGATGGCTTTACACACCTCTGGTATTAACTTGCTGATGGTACTTGCTTCAACCCTGAAGCTGTACTGTAGACTTTGATAGGAATTTCCAGTGGCTAAAAAGCGGAGGGTGACAGCAAGCTTGAGTCCAACTTGAAGCGGTTCCCTCATGAAGGTGGACTGCTTCAGGAGGTGCGGGGTTAACTTCTCAACCATCTCTTGAAACAGGTCAGGTGTGATTCTGAGGTAATTTTTGTAGCCCTTTGGATCTTCCTTGTGGAGTTCAGTCAATAGACTGTCATAGGGTCCAAACGAGTGCCTTCTGGTTAACCATTCCCTGACCCACACTTTCCTTTGTATCTTTCTTCGAGGTAGGGTTGGCTTTTGTTTCTCTTTTTCCTTTGCCAGCCTTTTTTGATGCACTCCAACAAATGCTACAGCAGCTGCCAGGTATAGGTATCTTCTCCTCAATGCAATG
>NC_090744.1:36920661-36948161 GCF_036898095.1 Palaemon carinicauda
AATATACCGTAAGTTGCTCGATCAAAATAAAGAGAGATTGTCATTCTAATCACTTTAGTTTGATATTACTTTTCACCTTTTGATCGTCTGCTTAAATATCCCAATGTTCAACACTTCAATTGCAAAAACTGTGCAAGACCACTATTCAAGGTGACGTAGCACTGGCCTTATCATTTCATACTCTTCAAAAGGTCATCTCTCTCTCTCTCTCTCTCTCTCTCTCTCTCTCTCTCTCTCTCTCTCTCTCTCTCTCTCTCTCTCTCTCTCTCTCTCTCTCTCTCTCTCTCTCTCTCATGTTTCTATTAGTTTTATGCATCTCCCTCTCATTAGATGTACCTTTTGAATTGGAATTCAATATATATATATATATATATATATATATATATATATATATATATATACACACATATATATATATATATATATATATATATATATATATATATATATATATATATATATATATATATATATATATCAAATAAGCCTAATATTATACTCCTAATATCTGGATCCTCTCTATACCTCGGTATCAGAGACCCAAGGGGGAATCAACTCAAAGGTAATAGCTTCTGCTCCACCGGGGAATTGAACCCAGGCCAGAGAAACTGAGGTGACAGTGATATACCATCTAGTCAACCGGCTATTATTTTCGAGTTGATTGCGCCATTGGTCTCTGATTCCGAGGTATAGAGAGAATTCAGATATTAGGAGAAGTATAATATATGGCTTATATGAATATGAAAAACATCTAAATGAGCAAAATTCATCATATATATAGATATATATATATATATATATATATATATATATATATGTGTGTGTGTGTGTGTGTGTCTGTGTGTATATATATATATATATATATATATATATATATATATATATATATATATATGTATATTTATACATATGTGTGTGTATATATACAATGTCCCAAAATAATATATACACTCTTTGACTTTGAATAGGTAATAAACTTTTTTTTGTATTTCAGATTTGATTTTGGAGTAAGAATGGCGGATACTGTGCTTACGTCCGTGCAAAAAAAATTTGTTCTGAAAATATTCTGGAAATATGAAAATAAATCTGAAGTACAAAGACGATTTACGAGTGAGTTCCACAGAGATGCCCCAACACGCGTCAGCATTTCACGGATCGTAGATAACTTTGAGAATCATGGAACCATCCAGTGCATGAGAAAAGAACATTCAGGACGATACAGAACATCGACAAGCCCAACTAAAGAGCAAGATGTTATTGCTAATATTCACAATTCCCCACGAAAATCTATTTGTCAACTGTCACGTAAAACAGGTATCCCAAAATCAAGCGTCCGTCGCATTTTGAAGCGTGCGCAACAGAAAACCTAAAACAATTGACGAACTTAGAAAGGCAATTGAAGAAGAACGTGCTCAGATACTGAGAGAAATGCTAATAACAGTTTTTAGTTCCATATTTTCAGATGCGAAAAGTGTATTGGGCAGAACGGCAACCAGTTTGAACACTTTATGTGACCTACCTTTTTTTTTTTTTTTTACATTCTCAAATTGCCCCATGTATCCTTACTTTTTAACTTTTTCACTTTGAACTCTCAGAATCTTTAAATGGGAATTGTTTCTCCCCTGTGAATCTGTTTTCCACGTTAATATCAATAAATTGAACAAGTTGTACCAATCCAAAGAGTTTATACATTATTTTGGGACACTTTATATATATATATATATATATATATATATATATATATATATATATATATATATATATATATATATATATATATATATATATATATATATATATGACTTATCAATCTTAAATTCAGCCATCAGAATCCAACATTATTTGATTAATGACTGCAATTTCTTATTCGACAATTTCAGAAGTGCCTTTATAAGAGGCCACATCTTCTCCGATGGGAATTTCAGACTGGAATTAATGAGACCTCTTGACATTTTCATGATCCTTCAATGACGGGGATGCTGGGGGAAGGAGAGAAGAGGCCGCTTTACATTATTATGTGGAAAACATAAACAGGGAAAAGGTCCCCATGTTGACGGGCTATTTAAGGGAGAGGAAAAGTAAACATCGTTCGGTTTAATATTCTTGTTCTGGATTGAGTTGTTCCAGCTCTTATCTGGAATAGGTTAAATGTTCCAGGTAACATTTCCCGTGTTATCTTACTTGAAATTTCAGCGAAATGCATTTCGTTTTTATTTAAGACAACCTCGGTGAGGTATAGATGGCTAGTGACGAATTGGTAGTTGAAAATTTTCAGTGAAACTTTTGGTAACTTTTGCGTATTTCAATTCACCAAAATTTTCCACTTGTTCTTTGTATTAACGAGAAAATAGCACTCAAATACAAGTACTTCGTTTTGCTTATAAAAGGGAAAATTTTACTGAAACAGGTAACTTTTGTTCTCATACATGAAAAGTTCTAGTTTCTTTATCTATGAAGAAATCGGAGTGAAACTCAGATAGCTTTCACTTGGGGTAGGCAAGAATGAATACCTATGAAACTTCAGTAATTATTCATGTTCCACTTAGGTGAACATGTCAAACAAATTAGAAACTCTTGCTTTTGTTTTCGTATGAAAATCTCAGTAGCAAAAATGTAAATTATTTATTCACAGATCACGTGCCTATGCCCAAACATAGTGCATCATTCCATGCTCCACCTCTTTTCTATCTATGACCAAACCAACCAACATCGCTTTTGCCAAAACACGTGGCGACATCTGTGCATGCGCTCCGAAGGAAAGATAGAAAATCGAAACCAAATGATAAGAAGCTTACATCGTTTACTGTTCTTTGTAAGTCGGTTCAAAATCCCAGCCACAAAAGTATTAGCGGAGCTGCAATCATTTCATCTGGGAATTTGCAAAAGCGGATTACCAGATTTTAAAATTCGCATGAACCGATTGTGGAAGCGTGGATAAAATGCTGGTTGCTTCATGGAAGGCTGTTTCCTTTGTAAAATTCTACACTGGAAATCAAGCGTATCTTAGTTTCTAAAAACCAATAATGTTAATAATAATGATAATAATAATAATAATTATAATTATAATAATGATAATGATATCATTATTTTTTGGCTTCCAATATAGAAGTTAATTGTTAGATATAAAAATATGCAAAAGAATAGTGAACATACAAAATTTTCAAAATACTTTGCTATGACATTCTGATGAAAAGCTGAAAAATCTCAAATTTGTTTTCTAGATACATTTCAAGCTAGAAAGTTTTTTTTTTTTTTTTTTTTTTTTTTTTTTTTTGTGAAGAAATACTGTTGTATTTTCCAAAAATACTACTGATATTATTTTTAGTTTTGTCAAAATCATTCGTTTATATGAATATGGTTAAGATAAATTCGAAATCAAAATAATTTCTCCTTTTTTATCAGCAAAACTACATAGCGGAATATGATAGGTTATTCTTAAGAGATGTGAACATCTGTACTAAGTTCCCTCAATTTCTTGTTTAGTAACAAACGTTTAGCAAGTGATCTCACTGCAATTACAATGAGACATTCATAGCCATAGATTCTTAAAAAATTGAGATATATTGCTAGAAAATTTTCCGATTTATTCATATTTTCAGTATTCTTGTTTAAAGTAATATGTTATCTCGAACTGCAATGTCTTATTACATCCGCCAAGGAGATTACTCGACCGAGTGTTTATTATTTTTCTGTCTGTGTATCTGTAACAGGATTACGTCAAAACTACTTGACGGATTTCGACGAAATTTTCGCCACAGATAGATCTCAGGTCATGGACGACCTCATTAAATTTTGGAGATGATCCAGATCCGGATTCTAAATCCAGCTTTGCATATTTCGTAATTTTAAAGATAACGGGGAAACTAATTGACGGTTTTTGACGAAATTTCCACTACAGATAGATCTTAGGTCAAGGACAAATCCATTATCCTTTGGCGGATGTCAGAAATCTCTGATTACTCTTTTTAAAGTTATTATTATTATTATCATTATTATTATTATTAATAATAATAATAACAATATTATTATTATTATTATTATTATTATTATTATTATTATTCCAAGCAGCTAAAATGAAAGCCTTAAGACTCATAAAAGGTGTGACAAGACTGGATAGACTACGAAATGATGATATTAGAAGAGTACTGGGAGTGGAGGGGATTCTGGATTTTGTGGAGAGAGGACAGCTTAGATGGTTTGGACATGTCAAAAGAATGGAGGAAGAGCGATATCCTGTAAGGTTTTTGGAATGGACACCAGAAGGAAGGAGACCGGTAGGAAGACCAAAACTGAGATGGCTACAAAACATAGAGAGAGGAGTAGAGAGGAGAGGCTTCAGTTTGCGGGAAGTTGATGAGATGAGGCTCTATGAGGATTGCCAAGAATGAAGACAGTTCTTGAAGCAGGACGACTGACAGGCCTGGAGGCCTACCTGGCGTCTGGTAAGAAAGGTGAGAATTATTATTATTATTATTATTATTATTATTATTATTATTATCATCTTATAGTTGACAAATTTACAAGCCCAATGGCTCCAACAAGAAAATAAGCCCAGCGAAGAAAGGGAATAAAGGAATATTAAAATAGATCTGCCGTATATAAACTATAAAACGAGACTCATGTTATGTTAACCTGTTCAATAGAAATGGACTGAAGGGTTAATGTCTTGATTGCAAAATTCTTGTTTGCTGTTGTGTATCCATTTAATAAGTTGCACTAATATTATCACATATATCATATCAGAGAGGGATGTTGTATCATTATCAATTGAATTTTCACATTTCTAGGGTTTCTTCACATACTGCCATTAAGATCCTAAAATTCCACCTGAAAAAAAAAAAAATTAATCGAAATTCCTGGCTATGCCACTGAATACCAGCGGTATAAGCCATGTATGTTGATTTGCCATTGTTGCTTCATTCTGAAGTCAAATATAGCATAAACTCTGCTAAAAGACTTGATAATAAAACCGAAATGAAACGAAGATTATACACACATACACACACACACACACACACACACATATATATATATATATATATATATATATATATATATATATATGTATATACATTTATATATATGTATATATATGTGTGTGTATGTATAAATATATATATATATATATATATATATATATATATATATGTATATATATATATATATATATATATATATATATATATATATATATATATCAACACAACATCGTGTTCAAATAGAAATAAATTTCTACCTCATACTTGGGATCGAACGCTAGCCCCTTCTAATGAAAGGCCAGGTCGGAACCAACCATGCCACGAGAGGCCATAAAAGAAATCGGAACCTGACGCTACCTAGCCGTCCGAGGATTTACCTGGCGAGACATCAGTCTCTTACCAGCGAGTTTTACCCGATTTCCCGGCCCACCACGTGACACAATTGGTAGTAATTCATTCAAATTACCCCTAATGAGTCAATATGGATAAATATCAACACAACATCGTGTTCAAATAGAAATAAATTTCTACCTCATACTTGGGATCGAACGCTAGCCCCTTCTAATGAAAGGCCAGGTCGAAACCAACCATGCCACGAGAGGCCATAAAAAAAAATCGGAACCTGACGCTACCTAGCTGTCCGAGGATTTACCTGGCGAGACATCAGTCTTTTACCAGCGAGTTTTACCCGATTTCCCGGCCCACCCCGTGACACAATTGGTAGTAATTCATTCAAATTACCCCTAATGAGTCAATATGGATAAATATCAACACAACATCGTGTTCAAATAGAAATAAATTTCTACCTCATACTTGGGATCGAACGCTAGCCGCTTCTAATGAAAGGCCAGGTCGAAACCAACCATGCCACGAGAGGCCATAAAAGAAATCGGAACCTGACGCTACCTAGCTGTCCGAGGATTTACCTGGCGAGACATCAGTCTCTTACCAGCGAGTTTTACCCGATTTCCCGGTCCACCACGTGACACAATTGGTAGTAATTCATTCAAATTACCCCTAATGAGTCAATATGGATAAATATCAACACAACATCGTGTTCAAATAGAAATAAATTTCTACCTCATACTTGGGATCGAACGCTAGCCCCTTCTATATATGTATATATACATATATATAAATTTATATATATGTGTATATATATGTGTATGTTTATATATATATATATATATATATATATATATATATATATATATATATATATATATATATATATATATATATATATATATGTATATATATATATTATATATATACACATTTATATATATATGTATATTTATGTGTACATCTATGCATCTAATAAATGCAACGAAAACCTAACATGTAAAACGATAAAATTTGTTTGAAAACTGACACATGTTGCAATGATGATGAAATGAAATGGATTGTTGAAAATTTCACGACCTCAAAATTTTACAGAGTAATCTGCTCTTGGAAGAGAATGGAAAATAAAAGCGTTGTAAACGTAATCTGAGAGAGAGAGAGAGAGAGAGAGAGAGAGAGAGAGAGAGAGAGAGAGAGAGAGAGAGAGAGACCTGCCTGCAATGTAATACACTTTCCATTGACGAGGCGCCATTATTATGGAATTCCTCTTGAATATGTAAATTTAATTAAGTCTGTTCATGAGCATAGCCAATGCAAAGTTAATGTTATTGGAGTGCTATCAAATTAATTTCCAGTGAACAGTGGATTTCTCCAAGGGAATGTGTTGTTACCTATGTTGTTTATCCTCCTCATGGGTTTTTTATTGCGTAGAACAGTTGGAAATGGTGGAGAAGGAATGGACTGGATTGGTTATAGGAAATTAGCTGCCCTATAGTATGCTGATGATGTTGTCCTTATTAGCAAAACACAACAGGATTTGCAATGCTTGCTTACCAGAAAGATTGATAAAAGCAAATCAGAAAATGGCTAGGTTAAGTAAAATTTTTAAAATCAATCGCCTGAAATTACATATGAAAATCAGACTATATATCACTTTAGTGAGAATGGAGTTACTGTACGGACATGAGTCGTGGTATGGTAATGAAACAAAATCCAACAGATTTCGTAGATTTGAGAACAAAGCCTTTGGAAGAATATTGGGAGTTAAATATCAGGACAGGATTAGAAATGAAACAATAAGAGAGATTACTCGAGTGCCATATGTGGATTAAATCATGGTGAGGGATAGATGGAGATGGTTTGGGCATGCTCTTCGCAATCTTCAAGTGAGATTTGTTCACCAAATGTTTAACTGGGCTCCACAAGACCCAGGCCTACATGTCTGAGAACTAAGAAGAGTGAAGTGGGAGATGATGAGTGGGGAAGTATTGAATTAAAATCTCAAGACAGAGACGACGGGCGAAATCTGGCAGAGAACCTTTGTGTCAATAGGCGTAGGAGGAGATGATTGATATATATATATATATATATAAATATATATATATATATATATATATATATATAGATAGATAGATAGATAGATATAGATATATGTATATATATATATATATGTATATATATATATATATATATATATATATATATATATATATTTATACGTGTATATACACATATATATACTTGTATATATATATATATATATATATATATATATATATATATATATATATATATATATATATATATATATATATATATATATATATATATATATATATACTGTATATATCAAATCTCCGTTACTAGTGCCTCAACTTTTTCTCCACATTGCAACTGCAGGGTTTTACCCCTTGTTGCACATGAGTTCTGAATGGTCTCCAGGGTATAATGATGGGCTGCATATCAGCAAAGTCTGGGAGGATTTGTCCCGGGGCGAAATCGTAGTCAATCTCGCTCAATGGAGACATGTATGCCAACCCAGGACGTCATCAGCCACCCAGCACTCCTAGTTACCAATCGCCAGAGCACTTTATATCACGTCCCCAAATGGTCTTTGCTCGCAATTTAACATAATCTCATTTCTCCTCTATTCTGACAAGTGATACATTTCAATACTTTGTGTTATTATTACTATTACTTCTTAAGCTACAACCCTAATTGGAAAAACAGTATGCTATACGCGCAGGGGCTCCAACAGGGAAAATAGTTCAGTGAGGAAAGGAAACAAGGAAAAATAAAATATTTTAAGAACAGAACAACATTAAAATAAATATTTCCTATATAAACTATAAAAACTAAAAAACCAGAGGAAGAGAAATAAGATAGAATATTGTGCCCAAGTGTATCCTCAAACAAGAGAACTCTACTCTAAGACAGTGGAAGACCATGGTACAGTAGCTATAGCACTACCCAAGACTAGAGAACAATGGTTTGATTTTGGAGTGTCCTTCTCCTAGGAGAGCTGCTTACCATAGCTAAAGAGTCTCTTCTACCCTTGTCAAGAGGAGAGTAACCACTGAACAAATACAGTACAATAGTTTACCCTTGAGCAAAGAAGATTGCTTAGTAATCTAAGAATTTTCAGGTGTATAAGGACAGAGGAGGATATGTAAAGAATAGGCCAGACTATTCGGCGTATGTGTAGGCAAAGGGAAAATGAACCGTAACCAGAGAGAAGGATCCAATGTCATACTGTCTGGCCAGTCAAAGGACCCCATAACTCCTGCGATAGTAGCTCAACGGGTGGCTGATGTCCTGGCTAACTTACTACCTATGTCTATGTCGGCTGATCGAGCCCGTTCTGTGATTGGTTCTAATTTCACCTTGGGATAAACCCTACCAGACTTCACCATATTGTCGGAGCTGCTGCTCCAAATTCATGAATCCCTCCATATATTCATATACCAGTATATACTTATATGTGTGTGTGCATAAGTCACGAGAGCTGACACGTGATAATAGAGCTTACGATATAGCGGCTAAATAAAGTGATAAGACTTGATTGGAGTAATAACTTTCGTCTTGCAATAAATATCATTGGGCTTGCAATGTGATTGAAAATACAAGAACATTAATCAGTCAGTTTCTTAGCCATTGCAGATAAACCAGATTTGTGATAAAAGAATAATACCGGATTACTGGAAAATATATTATGGCATATGACCTTAGGTACACGGTATTAATAAGAATTCCATGTTATTGATATTGAATACTATCTCAGCCTTTAACCAGTTTTATTTATTTTTGTTTTACTTATATACTTTTTTTCATCTCGTTAAACACCGCGAGAAATCGTAAGCCTAAATCTTTATTAATTTGACATATGCGAGATTTCTTTTATTCAATTTTACTAAAGATAGGTTTCACAAAATTATTGGCGATGAAATGAATTGCACAGTATGCGCAATGCGATTTGAGTCGGCACGAGTCATGATGCATACTTGTATCGCACAGTTCAATGGATTTCCCACCCAGTCAGTTAGCACTTTACACATCTGTAGTGTCGTTTTCATTTCTTAGCCTTAAACAGAGCGAACAATCATTTTTCTTTCAACCATCCATTAGTATTTTTGAGAGGCTGAGATGTTGAAATGTTTACAAACGAATCTTTCAATTGATGAAGAGGATTAGAAAGAAAAACTCTCTCTCTCTCTCTCTCTCTCTCTCTCTCTCTCTCTCTCTCTCTCTCTCTCTCTCTCTCTCTCTCTCTCTCTCTTTATATATATATATATATATATATATATATATATAGAGAGAGAGAGAGAGAGAGAGAGAGAGAGAGTATAAATATATATATATATATATATATAGAGAGAGAGAGAGAGAGAGAGAGAGAGAGAGAGAGAGAGAGAGAGAGAGGTTCCTAGGGATGAGATAAAGTGTCCCAGGGGTTCCTCAAAGTGACAGAGGTTGGTAACACTGCCTTAAGCGGGGTTTACACGGGCGAGCACCTCGTCGAGCCTGGCTCGACAACCCTGTGTTTGAATTGATGTTCGAGCGTGTAAACGGGCTATTTGGTTGTCGAGCGCGCTCGTCGAGCGGCTCGATGAAAGTCAGGCTCATCTTGACTTTTGTGGGCGGAGCTACATTGTTTGACGAGCGGTGTGAACGTGTGAATGGGTGTCGAGCATCGAACCTCAGTTGTTATTCAAACCTGCTAGAGGAAACATCATCAAAGAAATGCATAATTGCTGCCATTAATGAAAGTAAGAATGAGAAGGAAGTCGTACTTGATTTCATACATGCATATCGAGCTCATCCAGCTTTATGGAAAGTTAAATCAAAAGACTATTCCAATAAAGAAGTCAGAAACAAAGGAATAGCGGACACTCAGTCTTTCATGTGGAGTTATGGCCTTCCTCATAGTAATGAAAGGGCTGACACGATTCGGTAGATCAATGTACGTGTCTTCATCCATACGCAAATAATTGCGCCAGTCATCAGGCTCTAATTTTAAAGCAACAAGCAAGTTGGTAAATGAAAATTTCTCTCTTTTGATCTTTTTTTTTTTCCTTCTTAGTGTCACTGCTAAAGCAATGGCTATCAAATGGTCCTGGTCGAGAGACATGTTGACGTTGTTTTAGCACGAGGCACACTGAGGCTCGATGTACTGTGAAAGCTCTTCGAGCCGTTCTACAAGTAGGTTCGACAACCGGGCTCGACGAGCTGCTCGGCCGTGTAAACCCCGCTTTAGAGTCTACCATCGTGCGCTGTTTTTTTTTTTATTTATTTATAGATATGACGTTATATTTTTGGCGATATAAAGTAAATTATAATCTGATCATAGAACACCGTAAATAACTTTGTTATAATTTTCATAGATATTCTTAATTAACCTGTTTTTTCTATGTAAAACTATATTTAAACGCTACCCACACATGAAATCTAAAAAAAAAAAACATTCATGAAATAGTAAGCAAAGTGTTATTCATAGCATCCTTATTCTCTAACTGGATACTATAAACAAATTTCCTTGATTTATTCGTAAAATTTTCTGAAATAAGAATACTTGAGATAGCGAAGATTAGTGACAATTTTTCCACTATTGGTACACTGTTCTTCTCTGTACACAGACTGCATGTTCATGGTGCCCTAATGTACATGAAGGAAATCACTAATGACTTCATTTCAGGATACCCTTAATAAGAATGCATTTATGATAAGTCGAGCTATTTAGTTGTCTCTCTAAATATGCAAAATTTAGATTCATTTGTTTTTCTAACAATTAAAACATCTAAAAACGTGATACTGTTTTTTTTCCTCCTTTTCCATAGTCAATTTCATGAATTAATGCAATAATTTCGTGTTCCCAAGATTATAACTTGCATTCAAACTATTGTCCGCTTCCCAGTAACCCTATATTGTCTTCTTTTCTTAAATCCTCAAGAATCAGGCTAATTAGAGATTATCTTGTTCTTGTATTCTTATGTTCATTACGAATTCGAACGTCTCAATTACAAGATAACAGTACTAACTCCAATTAAGTCTTTTCAATTTTCCTTTCGAAGCTACATCAAAAACTTATATATATATATATATATATATATATATATATATATATATATATATATATATATATATATATATATATACTATATATATGTATATATATACATATACATACATATAAATATATATATATATATATATACATACATATATATACATATATATATATATATATATATATATATGTGTGTGTACATATATATATATATATATATATATATATATTTATACATATATGTGTGTGTGAGTGTGCATATATATATATATATATATATATATATATATATATATATATATATATATGTATGTATATATATACATATAAATATATATATATGTGTACGTATTTATATATATATAAATATATACATATACAGTATATATATATATATATATATATATATATATATATATATATATATATATGTATGTATATATATACATACATATATGTGTATATATATATATATATGTATATATATGTATATATATAATAGAGAGAGAGAGAGAGAGAGAGAGAGAGAGAGAGAGAGAGAGAGAGAGAGAGAGAGAGAGAGAACTGTCAGTTGTCTATCAGAAAGTGCTTTCAATTTCATAGACATATATTCGAAATGTTAATGGAGGTCATCATCTCAAAGTCCTTTGTCAGCTTTCCTGAATTCTCCTTCACATTCCGCTAATGCACAAATAAAGTAGAATATAAAAGTAGATATATAAGAATAAACCAAAACATGAAAGCTCGAGCTATAAGAACATCCGCTTTATTACCTGCAATTATACGACATCTTCACGAGTGTTCAGGAAGTCATTCATCTTCTTTAAGAATGATAACGGAAGTTAGTTATGAGACCAAGTTGGGAATTTTGAAGTTTTCTTTTCCTATTTATTGGCCTTCTGGAAGTTAGGCTTTCAAAATTATTCCCAATTTTAGACGGACTGGGTGAAAGTACAGTTTTCAAGGAAATGAAAAGCATTTGCTTTGCATTTTGTAATTTTTGATACTGATAATGAATCTTGCTTCTCTTGGAATGACATATCAGTGTTAATTAACACCCAAGCACGAAGACATGCTACACACGCATACCCAGACCATGAGCACACACGCACACACATACACGCACACACACACACACACACACACACACACACACATATATATATATATATATATATATATATATATATATATATATATATATATAAATATATATATATATATATATATATATATATATATATATATATATATATATTCTTACAATCCTAATTTGAAAAGCAGGATGCTACAACCCCAAGGACTCCAATAAGGAAGGAATTAAGGAAATAGATAAACTGCAAAAAAAGTGATGAACAATTAAAGTAAAATATTTTGAGAACAGTAACAACACTTAAATAAATCTTTTCATCTATAAACTATAAAAAAAAAATCAAGAGTAAGAGAAATAAGATAGAACATTGTGTCAGTGTATACCCTCGAGTAAGAGAACTCTATTACAGGACAGTGGAAGACCATGGTACAGAGGCTATGGCACTACCCAAGACTAGAGAACATTGGTTTGATTTTATAGCGTCCTTCTCCTAAAAAAGCTGCTTACAATAGCTAAAGAGTCTCTTCTGCCCTTACTAAGAAGAAAGTAGCCACTGAACAATTACAGTGCAGTAGTTAACCCATTGAGCGAAGAAAAAATGTTTGGCAATCTTGGTGTTGTCAGATGTATGAGGACAGAGGAGAACAATCCGAAACCAGAGAGAGGAGTCCAACATAGTATTGTCTGACCAGTCAAAGAACATGGCTGGTGCCCCGGGCAACCTACTACTTACTGTATAACACAACACACAATTGTGTATACATGCGTGATTTTGTATGTATATTATGTATATACATATATATATATATATATATATATATATATATATATATATATATATATATATATATATATATATATGTGTGTGTGTGTGTGTGTGTATAAGTTAGAGCCACCTCACCTAAAATAGCGTTAATCAAAAGGGAAACCATACAGTATTCAAACCACCATCCATTCTTACATATGCAGATGTATGAATATATATATATATATATATATATATATATATATATATATATATATATATATATATATATATATATATATATATACAGAGAGAGAGAGAGAGAGAGAGAATGCTGCTCTTCTAGATAAAGTAATCTGTGATGCTACGTCTTTGGAACGACAAGATAAATATGTTCCCGGAATCCTGTCTCTTTTGAAGTATGCCTCATATTTCTTCCAGAGGTCCTTTTTTCTTTATTTTACTCGGGATCCTTTTAGGCTAGATGACGAGACTTCATGGTTAAGTCTCTCGTGATAGGAAATGTGTCACGGTTGATGGCAGCCAAAGTCGGGTAAGTGCAAAGGATCAGAAATTTTCTGACAAAAGTCAAGGAAGCCTTTTGGTGCATGCACGCACTCTACAATATGCATTTTTGTGTCAACAAAAACACTTTTGTAATCATATATATACTGTGTATGTACTATATATATATATATGTGTGTGTATATATACAGTATATATATATATATATATATATATATATATATGATAATATACATACGTTTTTATATTTTTGTATATATACAAATATACGTGTACATATAAAAAATGCATACATGCACACACACATACACACACACAAACACACGCACACACACACGCATATATATATATATATATATATATATATATATATATATATATTTATATATATATACTTATTTATATATAAATAGATAGTTATATATCTATATATATATATATATATATATACATATACATATATATATTATATGTGTGTAAATAATATTCAATATCGAAATTTAACCTTGGGAATATATATCCACTGAAAATTTTATTTTCAATAAATGTTTCTAGCTTGGCAATAACTCGAAACAATGCCACGCGATAGATACTACCAATAAGTTATCAACAGAGATATAAATTCATTACTTGTCAGTTTATTTATTCCTGTTGAATTCCATAATAGCTCGCTAATGATTTTGCTTCACGTAGCTATTTATGATGATCATAATAAGTCTTTTTTATAGTTATATATGAATTATCCGCTTTAATGTCGTTAATGTTTTTTTAAATATTTTATTTTAATTTTTCATTGCTTCATATGTTGTTTATTCATTTTTTTCCTTTCCTCGCTGGGCTACTTTTCCCTGTTGGAGCCCTTGGGCTTATACCATCTTGCTTCTCCAACTTGGGTTGCAGCTTAGCTAGTAATAACAATGATAATAATAGAATACTAACACACGTGACTTTTATAAATGTACATATAAACCACAAATGGGATCTAAACTAAAATTTAAACTTTGGGAATATATATCCACTGAAAATTCGATGTTGAATGCCATTTTGGGTTGGTATTTATATTTCCCAAAGGCATTTGTATTGGTGACTAATAATCAATATAAATAGCCACGTACTGCAAACTAAATGAACTATTAAGGCTGAGATGTATTGATTTTAATTCTAAGAACAGATTCTAGAATTTAACAGGAATTTGTACAGGGGACTTGAAATGATCTTATCTCTCTCGTGATGGGTCAATGGCATATTATATATCATACAGTATACATATATATGTATTTATGTATATATATATATATATATATATATATATATATATATATATATATATATAAAATATATATATATATATATATATATATATATATATATATATTTATATATATGTGTGTATGTATGTGTGTAGGTTGGCCAAGGCACCAGCCACCCATTGAGATACTACCGCTAGAGATTTATGGGGTCCTTTGACTGGTCAGACTGTACTTCATGGGATCCTTCTGTCTGGTTACGGTTCACTTTCCTTTTGCCTACACATTCACCGAATAGTTTGGCCTATTTTTCACAGATTCTCCTCTGTCTTCTTACACCTGACAACACAGATTACCAAACAATTCTTCACCCAAGGGGTAACTACTGTACTGTAATTGTCCAGTGGCTACTTTCCTCTTGGGAAAGGTAAAAGAGATTCTTTAGCTATGGTAAGCAGCTCTTCTAGGAGGAGAGCACCCAAAAGTTAAACAATTGTTCTCTAATCTTGGATGTTCCGTAGCCTCTGTGCCATTGTCTTTCACTTGTTTGGGGTAGAGTTCTCTTGCTTGAGGGTACATTCGGGCACACTATTCTATCTTTTTCTCTTTTATCTTTTTTTTTTAGTTTTGTAATTTATATATTAAGAAAGATTTTTTAATATTGTTACTGTTCTTAAAATATTTCATTTCAAATGTTAATTACTTCTCTTGTAGTTTCCTTATTTCCTTTCCTCACTGGGTTATTTTCCTTGTTGGAGCCCTTGAACTTATAGCAATAATAATAATAACAACAATAATAATAATGATAATGATGATGATGATAATATGTGAGTGTTTGTGTGTGTGGGTGGGTGCATGCAAACTGTTAAAAATTTACATAAAAAAAAAACGGTAAAAATCAGAGAATAAGTAAATGCCGAATATTGACCACTTTAAAAATGAATGTATTGACGTGAAGGAGTAATATTACGGTCACCAACCCGTAAAATATAATAATCAATTATGGTAAAATTACGGTCACCTGTATTTGGCTGAAATACGGCTGAGAACAGTATATTTTCACAAAGAATTTCCTCTTGAAATTACGGTTTTTTTTTACCAGTTGTAGAGAGAGAGAGAGAGAGAGAGAGAGAGAGAGAGAGAGAGAGAGAGAGAGAGAGAGAGAGAGAGACAGAGAGAGAGAGAGAGAGAGATAAAAGTGCGGTTTACTGGCCATTCCTTTACTATCGCTTTGAGTTTGACCACAAGAACGACTCTTATCGTGGAGAGAGAGAGAGAGAGAGAGAGAGAGAGAGAGAGAGAGAGAGAGATAGCTGAAAGTCGGGTTTATCGCCCCACTGGGGATAAACCCTGATTTAAAGTTTGCATTTATCCGGGATAGAGTTTTGCAGAGATAACTCCTAACTCCTCAAGTTTCTCATAGGTCCCTCCATTTTTTCTTTTTCTTATCCCTTTTTATAAGGCCTCAAAGTATACGAATTGGAGGATGATAAGAATGAGACCAGCGCCGACAGCTGACTTTTCATTCATAGGAAAAAGTGGGGAAAACATTTCGAGAAGTTACGTTAGTTTTATCGAATGGAGTTGGATAACGTTTTTGATAAGCTTTTTCGTCTTTACAGGTTTAATTTTTATCCGTGAGATAACACGCTATAAACCTATGAAGAATGGCAGTTAATGACCACAAAGTAGAAGAAGCAATATGGTAAAACATTTTAATTGGCAATTTATGTTCCTGTTAAAAAAGTGGAAATTCACAGTTGAAGAATAGTCTCAGTCAAAATATCGACTGAAAATAGTTTTCTTTGTCTATAAATTTCAACTTTTAGATTAAAATATACGAAAAAAAAGAAAAAGAGAATACTGATCAAGCCTTAAAATGCGCTGCTAAAGAAAAAAAGATGAAGATAATAATAAAAATTTCAAAGAAAAGGATTACTAGAGAGAAAAAAAGGCGAAATATAAAATATTTTCCCTTCAGCCATTAGCCTGAATTACACACCATCTAGCAAATCACGGTTTTTTTTTTTTCTCGTATCAGTGTACGCAACCAGTGTCTGAATTTTGTTTGAGGACTCTTCTCTGATAATATTGTTAGCGAAGTTTACAAAAAACATTTCCATTTGAAGTTGACCTCGTGTTAAGTATTGAAATGTCTGTAACTGCCTATTCGACCTCGCGTTTTCTTTCAGTAATTTTAGTTGTTGTATTTGTTGATTTAATTACCAACAGATTTTTATCCTTAACTTTGTCAGCATATTTTATTTTCTCCCGTTTTGGGTCCATCAATGATTGAAATGTTGCCTTAATTGATTCCATATTCATAGCAAGATTATCAACTTTCTCAGTGAGGTCAGTGGTCAGGGTGGAATTGGCTGTGTGTGCGCTAAGGCCTGTAACTTTGATTTCCAATTCAGCAATTCTCGCGTCTTGTTCGCTCAGAGCCTCTTCTCTTATACTCAATTCTTCCTTCAACTACGCAGTGTGGGCATAACCAATTAAGGTTTGTTATTCCATTATCACTGATGTCTGCCACCATAAACACACATTTCTTATGATAGGATCTATTGCACTCAAATCCTGTCCATATTTTCCGGTCTCCCTACGTGGTTTCACATATGAGGCAGACCGGGTTAGGGGTAGACATAGCGGTAGACATGGTGTTGTGTTTCTTTTCACTTTGTATCCTCCATTAGATTAATTAATATCTTCTCAACGATGTTCTAATCGTGATACAAAAGCTAAAACACGACAAATGTAACACCCCAGCGGCACTCACGCTCAAAGGAGAGAGAAAGAGAATAATGATAAAGCATTAAAATATGCTTCAAAAGAAAAAAAAACACGAAGATAATGATACAAATCATGAAGAGAAAGATTAGAAAAAAATATTATAACTATAAGAAATTTTCTCTTCAGTCATTAGCGTCAATCAAAACCCATCCATCAACTCACCGTTCTTATTTTTAAAAGAATTAAATTTTTAGATTATCATATATGCTGAAAAGATGATCAAATATTAAAATATTCAAAAATACGAAGAAAATGATAAAAATCCCAAAGAAAAACATTACTTGAGTGAAAATCTAAGAACTATTCCCTTCAGCCATTAGCCTGAATTACACACCATCCATCAAATCCTCGTCATCAACCACACACCATTAGTTAATTGCCAGCAAACTCGCTGCTCGCTCACAAGACTGATTAAGAGCAAACTCGCTGCTCGCTCACAAGACTGATTAAGAGCAAACTCGCTGCTCGCTCACAAGACTGATTAAGAGCAACTGCATATTAAGCATTGGCTTTAATGACTCTCCTCCAACGTTGCTTTTATACAGTTTGTGGAATTTGATATGTCATTATGAGAATCCTTTCCATTAATTACATACCTCAATATCTAACCATTAAATGATGCTTGAATTACGTTAATTACGATTTATATATATCTAAACTGAAAAATTTCTTTCAATTAGTGTGATTGAAGTAGGAAGTTTATAGTGTTTTTAATTACCTTTGTGTAATAAACTATGATCAATTCAATCTTCCGGTAATTTAGAATGCAGATCATTTGGTCGTCCTGTAAACTTTCTTGCTGAAGTTTATTCGGCGAATTTGAAAAAAAATGTATGAAGATATTTTTGGTTATTAGGCGTTTCACTAGATCAAAGCAATGCCATATATCTATTCCTAAAACTTATATTCACCTGTAAATAACAAATGCTAACGCAGAGAGAGAGAGAGAGAGAGAGAGAGAGAGAGAGAGAGAGAGAGAGAGTAATACCAAATTATTTGATTTGTCTTTGAAGTGTTGTGTTTTCCCAACCTTTCACGACCTAAAATAAGCTACCTCAGTTTATTCAGATGAAACGACGCACAATGAAATATTCGTATTTTAAAAAGGGATCATTTTCTTCTGGCAAAAATCGAATTAGTGGAATGCATTAGATAAAAATCCAAAATGCGAAAGAGTTACAAATGGATTGTTGGTAATCTGAGTTTTGAAAATATTAAGTGCGACAAAGTGAATTTATTGCCTAAGAACTTTTATCTTTTTTTTTTTTCTGAAATGAAAATACGAAAAACTCATGCTTTTACGTTTGTGTTGTTTGTTTGTTTGTTTCTGTGTTTTAATACACGATGAAATAGAATTACAAGCAATTCGCTTTAATAATAACCTTAATCACACTACACATCTTGGATTTTGCTTTAATAATAACCCTAATTACACTACATATTTGTGACTGGCTAATGTAAGCACAGTCGATGTAAATGCTGATTTATCAATCACATTGTAATAACTAACATAACTAAAGAAGCACTCAGTAGAGCGCAGACCTCCGCCACCGCTGTTTATTTTTCGACCTTTTGCTCGACCTTAATGTTGACCTTTGACCTAGAATTTTATTTGTGTATGACCTTGACCTTTACCCTTAGCATGTATTAATTTGCGTGGATTTTCATGCACTCATATATGAACCAGGTTTGAAGTCTCTGTGACAAGGATGTTCAAACTTATGGCCGATTACGTTATATGTTTAGATACTACCGCTAGAGAGTTATTAGGTCGTTTGACTGGCCAGACAGCACTACATTGGATTCCTCTCTTTGGTTACGGCTCATTCTGTCTTTGCCTACACGTACACTGAATAGTCTGGCATATTCTTTTCACATTCTCCTCTGACCTCATACAACTGACAACATTGAGATTATCAAACAATTCTTCACTCAAGGGGTTATCTACTGCACTGTAATTGTTCAGTGGTTACTTTACTTTTGGTAAGGGTAAAAGCGACTCTTCAGCTATAATAAGCAGCTCCTCTAGGAGAAGGACACTCCAAAATCAAACCATTGTTCTCTAGTCTTTGGTAGTGCCATAGCCTCTGTACCTTGTCTTCCGCTGTCTTGGATTAGAGTTCTCCTGCTTGAGGGTACGCTTTGGCACGTTGTTCTATTTTATTTAACTTCCTCTTTTTTGGGGGGGAAGTTTTTATAATTTATATATGAGAGATGTAATTTAATGCTGTTACATATTTTGAAATATCTTATTTTGGTCGTATTACATCTCTTGTAATGTAATCATTTCATGGTTTCCTTTCCGTACTGGCCTATTTTTCCCTGTTGGAGCCTTTGGGCGTATAGCATCTTGATTTTCCAACTAGAGTTGTAGCTTAGCTTCTAATAATAATATTAATAATAACAATAATAACAATAATAATAATAATAATGATAATAATAACAACCGTTTTTCTCATCCATGGCCTTGAAATTTGACCTTCCAAGATTTAATCATCTCCAGCTCTTTACATAACAGTTTAAAATCCTTGTAACTTTCATTATTTTACGATTAAAATTGTGGCCAGAGGGTTGATTACCAGAATTTGACCCTCTGCTTGATTTCGACCTTTAAATCGACCTTGACATTGGCGTGGATTTTCATACACCAAAATATGAATCAAGTTTGGAGTCTCTGTGACAACGATGTCCAAACTTATGGCTAATTACTTGAATTGAACATATCGCCTGACCGTGACATTGACCTTTGACCTTGGCCTTCCAAAATGATAATTTTCAGCTTTTTACATAACAGTTAATCCCTGCAAGTTTCATTACTCTACGATTAAAATTGTGGCCAGGAAGGTGTTCACAAACAAACTATTTGTAACCGTAAATTAATTTTGATAAAAGTGAAAAATTCGCATTACATGCCACTATGTCGGCTGCTATACATTTCTGCTGTGTTTTCTTCACATTAATTATGAATACTTTAATCAAGCTGAAGGAAAAAATCTTATATTTGCTCCTGCCCCATAATACCACCTAACTAGTCGGCTGTCCTCACATTTCTGTGAAACATTTAAGTCTCATATATATTGTACAAACTCTCTCTCTCTCTCTCTCTCTCTCTCTCTCTCTCTCTCTCTCTCTCTCTCTCTCTCTCTCTCTGTTCATTATATGAATTATCGCTGTGTACGTATTAATATGCCAAAGATTGCAGAATCACTCAGAATCGAAATTCAAGTAAAACGTGTTCTCTATAAACAGAGAATGTGTGCACCCTTATAGGGAACGTCCTCCCAATCGGGTAGGACTAGCTTGCTTGGGGTTGAATTAAAAAAAAAAACTCTTAAAAACAATACTTGCCTTCTAGTTCAGACTGAAAAATACGTCACCAGATTCCAGCGTTGTCTCCAGTCTATGTATTTAGCGACGTGTTGGTGTGTACGCCAGGGTAATACACGTAACACCAGCATTTAATCATGATTCCCATCCTTATTATATGTTTGGGACGCGTAGGTAACTAGAGGATCCCATCTTTTTATTTCCTGAAAGGTCAAATAAACCGGGAAGTGGAAACATAGGTACTAAAAAAACATTCAGTATTCAGAGATGTAACTTATAAACCGGTATGTTAAGACAAGGGTATTTAAAAGAAAATTCAGTATACAGAGAACTAATTTCTAAGCCGGTATGCTAATACAAAAGTATCTGAAATACATTTAATGTAAACAAATGATTTACATATATCAACACACCTTCAATAAACCATAAACGCTATCCAAGTATTAAAAACTTAACACAAGTTAAAGTCAACTTATCGCGACAATTTTCTTACAAACTATATGAACCTCGACTAATTTTGTATACCGGTTAGCACCAACCACCCAACTGTTAGGGGTAACGGCAAGACAGTATAAGAAAGCTTCGTTATGCCAAGGACTCTAAACAGAGAAAGGCAGTACCTATAAGAACGTGACTATCGCTACCTTAGTTCATGTCTTAAAACATATCTTTACGGTGGGCAAAAATAAAATCTATTATTACAGAATAATTGACTTACTTCATATAAGTACTGTGCGTTCACGATACCGATAATTCAACTTCTGGCTCTATTAAATATTTGTGGAATAGAGACGTATGTTCAAAATATATATATATATATATATATATATATATATATATATATATATATATATATATATATATATATATATATATATATATATATAGATATATGCAGTATATATATAGTATATATATATATATATATATATATATACACACACACACACACACATATATATATATATATATATATATATATATATATATATATATATATATATATATATATATATATATCGCTGGATTTCTGCAAGTGGAAAACGCTTTTTCTTGTTTGATAAGTAGTTCAGTGAATCAGATTATTTTATTCATAATAAGGGTGCACGCATTCTCTGTTTATAGAGAACACGTTTTACTTGCATATCGATTCTGAGTGATTCTACAATCTTTGGCATAATAATACGTAGAGATAATTCATATAATGAACAGGGGAGAGAGAGAGAGAGAGAGAGAGAGAGAGAGAGAGAGAGAGAGAGAGAGAGAGAGAGAGAGAGTGAGTGTGTGTACAATATATATGAGACTTAAATGTTTCACAGAAATGTGTGGACAGCCGACTAGTTAGGTGGTATTATGGGGCAGAAGCAAATATAAGATTTTTTCCTTCAGCTTGATTAAAGTATTCATAATTAATGTGAAGAAAACACAGCAGAAATGTATAGCAGCCGACATAGTGGCATGTAATGCGAATTTTTCACTTTTATCAAAACTAATTTACGGTTACAAATAGTTTGTTTGTAAACACCTTCCTGGCCACAATTTTAATCGTAGAGTAATGAAACTTGCAGGGATTAACTATTATGTAAAAAGCTGAAACTTATTATTTTGGAAGGTCAAGGTCAATGTCATGGTCAGGCAATATGTCCAATTCACGTAATAAGCCATAAATTTGGACATCGTTGTCACAGAGACTTCAAACTTGGTTCATATTTTGGTGTATAAAAATCCACGCCAATGTTAAGGTCGATTTAAAGGCCGAAGTCAAGCAGAAGGTCAAATTCTGGTAATCAACCCTCTGGCCACAATTTTAATCGTAAAATAATGAAAGTTACAAGGATTTTAAACTGTTGTGTAAAGACCTGGAGATGATTAAATCTTGGAAGGTCAAATTTCAAGGTCATGGTTGAGCAAAACTGTCATTATTATTATTATAATTAATATCATTATTAGAAGCTAAGCTACAACTCTAGTTGGATAATCAAGATGCTATACGCCCAAAGGCTCCAACAGGAAAAAATAGCCCATTACGGAAAGGAAACCATGAAATGATTACATTACAAGAGAAGTAATACAACCAAAATAAGATATTTCAAAATATTCAACAACATTAAATTACATCTTTCATATATAAATTATAAAAACTTCCCCCCAAAAGAAGAGGAAGTTAAATAAGATAGAACAACGTGCCTAAGCCTACCCTCAAGCAGGAGAACTCTAATCCAAGACAGCGGAAGACAAGGTACAGAGGCTATGGCACTACCAAAGACTAGAGAACAATGGTTTGATTTTGGAGTGTCCTTCTCCTAGAGGAGCTGCTTACTATAGCTGAAAAGTCGCTTCTACCCCTACCAAGAGGAAAGTAACCACTGAACAATTACAGTGCAGTAGATAACCCGTTGATTGAAGAATTGTTTGATAATCTCAATGTTGTCAGTTGTATGAGGTCAGAGGAGAATGTAAAAAGAATATGCCAGACTATTCGGTGTACGTGTAGGCAAAGACAGAATGAGCCGTAACCAAAGAGAGGAATCCAATGTAGTGCTGTCTGGCCAGTCAAACGACCTAATAACTCTCTAGCGGTAGTATCTAAACATATAACGTAATCAGCCATAAGTTTGAACATCCTTGTCACAGAGACTTCAAACCTGGTTCATATATGAGTGCATGAAAATCCACGCAAATTAATACATGTTAAGGGTAAAGGTCAAGGTCATACACAAATAAAATTCTAGGTCAAAGGTCAACATTAAGGTCGAGCAAAAGGTCGAAAAATAAACAGCGGTGGCGGAGGTCTGCGCTCTACTGAGTGCTTCTTTAGTTATGTTAGTTATTACAATGTGATTGATAAATCAGCATTTGCATCGACTGTGCTTACATTAGCCAGTCACAAATATGTAGTGTAATTAGGGTTATTATTAAAGCAAAATCCCAAATATGTAGTGTGATTAAGTTATTATTAAAGCGAATTGCTTGTAATTCTATTCCATCGTGTGTTTAAACACAGAAACAAACAAACAAACAACACTAACTTAAAAGCATGAGTTTTTCGTATTTTCTTTTCAGAAAAAAAAAAAAAGATAAAAGTCTTTAGGCAATAAATTCACTTTGTCGCACTTAATATTTTCAAAAATCAGACTACCAACAATCCATTTGTAACTCTTTTGAATTTTGGACTTTTATCTAAGGCATTCCACTAATTTGATTTTTACCAGAAAAAAGGGATCCCTTTTAAAAAAACGAATATTTCATTGTGCGTCGTTTCATCTGAATAAACTGAGGTAGCTTATTTTAGGTCGTGAAAGGTTGGGAAAACGTAACACTTCAAAGATATATCAAATCATTTGGTATTTCTCTCTCTCTCTCTCTCTCTCTCTCTCTCTCTCTCTCTCTCTCTCTCTCTGCGTTAGCATTTCTTATTTACAGGTGAATATAAGTTTTAGGAATAAATATATGGCATTGCTTTGATCTGCTGAAACGCCTAGTAACCAAAAATATCTTCATACATTTTTTCAAATTCGCCGAATAAACTTCAGCAAGAAAGTTTACAGGACGACCAAATGATCTGCATTCTAAATTACCGGAAGATTGAATTGATCATAGTTTATTACACAAAGGTAATTAAAAACACTATAAACTTCCTACTTCAATCACACTAATTGAAAGAAATTTTTCAGTTTAGATATATATAAATCGTAATTAACGTAATTCAAGCATCATTTAATGGTTAGATATTGAGGTATGTAATTAATGGAAAGGATTCTCATAATGACATATCAAATTCCACAAACTGTATAAAAGCAACGTTGGAGGAGAGTCATTAAAGCCAATGCTTAATATGCAGTTGCTCTTAATCAGTCTTGTGAGCGAGCAGCGAGTTTGCTGGCAATTAACTAATGGTGTGTGGTTGATGACGAGGATTTGATGGATGGTGTGTAATTCAGGCTAATGGCTGAAGGGAATAGTTCTTAGATTTTCACTCAAGTAATGTTTTTCTTTGGGATTTTTATCATTTTCTTCGTATTTTTGAATATTTTAATATTTGATCATCTTTTCAGCATATATGATAATCTAAAAATTTAATTCTTTTAAAAATAAGAACGGTGAGTTGATGGATGGGTTTTGATTGACGCTAATGACTGAAGAGAAAATTTCTTATAGTTATAATATTTTTTTCTAATCTTTCTCTTCATGATTTGTATCATTATCTTCGTGTTTTTTTTTCTTTTGAAGCATATTTTAATGCTTTATCATTATTCTCTTTCTCTCTCCTTTGAGCGTGAGTGCCGCTGGGGTGTTACATTTGTCGTGTTTTAGCTTTTGTATCACGATTAGAACATCGTTGAGAAGATATTAATTAATCTAATGGAGGATACAAAGTGAAAAGAAACACAACACCATGTCTACCGCTATGTCTACCCCTAACCCGGTCTGCCTCATATGTGAAACCACGTAGGGAGACCGGAAAATATGGATAGGATTTGAGTGCAATAGATCCTATCATAAGAAATGAGTGTTTATGGTGACAGGCATCAGTAATAATGGAATAACAAACCTTAATTGGTTATGCCCACACTGCGTAGTTGAAGGAAGAATTGAGTATAAGAGAAGAGGCTCTGAGCGAACAAGACGCGAGAATTGCTGAATTGGAAATCAAAGTTACGGGCCTTAGCGCACACGCAGCAAATTCCACCCTGACCACTGACCTCACTGAGAAAGTTGATAATCTTGCTATGAATTTGGAATCAATTAAGGCAACATTTCAATCATTGATGGACCCAAATCGGGAGAAAATAAAATAGGCTGACAAAGTTAAGGATAAAAATCTGTTGGTAATTAAATCAACAAATACAACACCTAAAATTACTGAAAGAAAACGCGAGGTCGAATAGGCAGTTACAGACATTCCAATACTTAACACAAGGTCAACTTCAAATGGAAATGTTGTTTTAAACTTTGCTAACAAAATGATCAGAGAAGAGACTTCAATCAAAATTCAGACACTGGTTGCCAACACTGATACGAGGGAAAAAAAAAAAAAAAAAAAAAAAAAAAAAAAAAAAAAAAAACGTGATTCGCTAGATGGTGTGTAATTCAGGCTAATGGCTGAAGGGAAAATATTTTATATTTCGCCTTTTTTTCTCTCTAGTAATCCTTTTCTTTGAAATTTTGATTATTATCTTCGTCTTTTCTTCTTTAGCAGCACATTTTAAGGCTTGATCAGCATTCACTTTTTCCTTTTTTTCGTATATTTTAATCTAAAAGTTGAAATTTATAGAAAAAGAAAACTGTTTTAGTCGATATTTTGACTGAGACTTTTCTTCAACTGTGAATTTCCACTTTTTTTAACAGGAACATAAATTGCCAATTAAAATGTTTTACCATATTGCTTCTTCTACTTTGTGGTCATTAACTGCCATTCTTCATAGGTTTATAGCGTGTTATCTCACGGATAAAAATTAAACCTGCAAAGACGAAAAAGCTCATCAAAAACGTTATCCAACTCCATTCGATAAAACCAACGTAACTTCTCGAAATGTTTTCCCCACTTTTTCCTATGAATAAAAAGTCAGCTGTCGGCGCTGGTCTCATTCTTATCTTCCTCCAATTCGTATACTTTGAGGCCTTATAAAAAGGGATAAGAAAAAGGAAAAATGGAGGGACCTATGAGAAACTTGAGGAGTTAGGAGTTATCTCTGCAAAACTCTATCCCGGATAAATGCAAACTTTAAATCAGGGTTTATCCCCAGTGGGGCGATAAACCCGACTTTCAGCTATCTCTCTCTCTCTCTCTCTCTCTCTCTCTCTCTCTCTCTCTCTCTCACGATAAGAATCGTTCTTGTGGTCAAACTCAAAGCGATAGTAAAGGAATGGCCAGTAAACCGCACTTTCATCTCTCTCTCTCTCTCTCCCTCTCTCTCTCTCTCTCTCTCTCTCTCTCTCTCTCTCTCTCTCTCTCTCTCTTTATACCACTGTTAAAAAAACCGTAATTTCAAGAGGAAATTCTTCGTAAAAATATACTGTTTTCAGCCGTATTTCATTCAAATACAGGTGACCGTAATTTTACCATACTTAATTATTATATTTTACGGGTTGGTGACCGTAATATTACTCCTTCACGTCAATATATTCATTTTTAAAAGGGTCAATATTCGGCATTTATTTATTCAAGGATTTTTACCGTTTTTTATGCAAGTTTTTAACAGTGTACATGCACCCACCCACACACACAAACACACACATATTATCATCATCATCATCATCATCATCATAATTATTATTATTATTATTATTATTATTATTACTTACTAAGCTACAACCCTGCTTGAAAAAGCAGGATGCTATAAGTTCGAGGGCTCCAACAAGGAAAATAGCCCAGTGAGTA
>NC_090744.1:36958161-36960661 GCF_036898095.1 Palaemon carinicauda
TCTGGCCTATTATTTACATATCCTCCTCTGTCCTTATACACCTGACAATTCTGAGATTACTAAACAATCTTCTTTGCTCAAGGGGTACACTATTATACTGTAATTGTTCAGTGGCTACTCTCCTCTTGACAAGGGTATAAGAGACTCTTTAGCTATGGTAAGAAGCTCTCCTAGGAGGACACTCCAAAATCAAACCATTGTTCTCTAGTCTTGGGGAGTGCTATAGCTACTGTACCATGGTCTTCCACTGTCTTAGAGTAGAGTTCTCTTGTTTGAGGATACACTTGGGCACAATATTCTATCTCATTTTCCTTCCTCTGTTTTTTTAGTTTCTATAGTTTATGTAGGAAATATTTATTTTAATGTTGTTCTGTTCTTAAAATATTTTATCTTTCCTTGTTTCTTTTCTTCACTGGACTATTTTCCCGGTTGGAGCCCCTTGGCGTATAGCATACTGTTTTTCCAACTAGGGTTGTAGCTCAAGAAGAAATAGTAATAATAATAATATCAGACTAAAAGTCATAGCCCACAAAGTATTGAAATGTATCACTTGCCAGAATACAGGAGAAATGAGATTATGTTGAATTGAGAGCAAAGACCATTTGGGGACGTGGTATAAAGTGCTCTGGCGATTGGTAACTAGGAGTGCGGGGTGGCTGATGACGTCCTGGTTTGGCATACATGCCTCCATTGAGCGAAATTGACTACGATTTCGCTCCAGGACAAATTCTTCCAGACTTTGCTGATATGCAGCCCACCATTACACCCTGGAGACCATTCAGAACTCATGTGCAACAAGGGGTAAAACCCTGCAGTTGCAATGTGAAGAAAAGGTTGAGGCACTGGTAACGGAGATTTGATATATATATATATATATATATATATATATAAAAGTATATATATATGTGTATATATATGTATATACAGTATATATATATACATGTATATATATACATATATATATATATATATATATATATATATATATATATATATATATATATATATATATATATATCATCTCCTCCTACGCCTATTGACATAAGGGGCCTCGGCCAGATTTCACCAGTCGTCTCTATCTTGAGATTTTAATTCAATACTTCCCCACTCATCATCTCCCACTTCCCTCTTTTTAGTTCTCAGCCATGTAGGCCTGGGCCTTGTGGAGCCCAGTTAAACATTTGGTGAACAAATCTCACTTGAAGGTTGCGAAGAGCATGCCCAAACCATCTCCATCTATCCCTCACCAGGATTTAATCCACATATGGCACTCGAGTAATCTCTCTTATCGTTTCATTTCTAATCCTGTCCTGATATTTAACTCCCAATATTCTTCCAAGGGCTTTGTTCTCAAATCTACGAAATCTGATGGATTTTGTTTCATTACTATACCACGACTCATGTCCATACAGTAACTCCATTCTCACTAAAGTGATATATAGTCTGATTTTCATATGTAATTTCAGGCGATTGATTTTAAAAATTTTACTTAACCTAGCCATTTTCTGATTTGCTTTTATCAATCTTTCACTAAACTCCAATTCAAAGGACCCTGTATTGGAGATCATTGTTCCTAAATACGTAAATGATTATACCTCATTAATCCTTTCTCCTTCCATCGACATTTCATATTCCATTGCATATTCTGTTCTCATCCTCTCCTATTTATCTTCAGCCCAACATCGGGTGATATTTCATGCATTCTGGTAAGCAAGCATTGCAAATCCTGTGGTGTTTTGCTAGTAAGGACATCATCATCAGCATACTATAGGGCAGCTAATTTCCTATCACCAATCCAGTCCATTCCTTCTCCACCATCTCCAACTGTTCTACGCAATAAAAAACCCATGAGGAGGATTAACAACATAGGTAACAACATATTCCATTGGAGAAATCCACTGTTCACTGGGAATTAGTTTGACAGGACTCCAATAACATTAACTTTGCATTGGCTATGCTCATGAACAGACTTAATTAAATTTACATATTCAGAAGGAATTCCATAATAATTGCGCCTCGTCAATGGAAAGTGTATTACATTGCAGGCAGGTCTCTCTCTCTCTCTCTCTCTCTCTCTCTCTCTCTCTCTCTCTCTCTCTCTCCCTGATTAGGTTTACAACGCTTTTATTTCCCTTTCTCTTCCAAGAGCCGATTACTCTAGAATTTTGAGGCAGTAAAATTTTCAACAATCCATTTCATCTCATCGTCATTGCAATATGTGTCGGTTTTCAAACGAATCTTATCGTTTTACCAGTTAGGCTTTCGTTGCTTTATTAGATGCATAGATGTACACATATATTATATTTCATATATTGTGTATATACAGTACATATATATATATATATATATATATATATATATATATATATATATATATATATATATATATATATATATATATATATATATATACTGTACACACATATATATACGGTTTCTTCATAGATAAAGAAACTAGAACTTTTCATGTATGAGAACAAAAGTTACCTATTTCAGTGAA
>NC_090744.1:36975661-36993161 GCF_036898095.1 Palaemon carinicauda
TTAAAAACAAACATGGAGTCTTGCACAGCAAGCTCAAGAAAAGTCTTAAAATAATGTCTGTTAAAACCATGAAAAATAACTTGATCGTCATAAAAAATTTTATCTAAAATAATATTAATTGTTTCATTTAGTGGCACATTTGTAAAAAGAGATTCTACATCAAAACTTGTCATATGTAGATCACCATCTTGTAAAATTATTTGTTGCTGAAACTCACAGCCATTTTTTAGTGAGAACTGGTTGCACGAGAAATCACTGAGTAAAGAGACAAGGTGTTTTGATATTTTATAAGACGGGTTGTTATAGGCTGCCATAATAGGTCTGATTGGAACTCCTTCCTTAAGTATCTTTGGTAGTCCATAAAAAATGCTAAAAGAAGAACCTGTCACAAAAAGTTTCTGATACGTTGTTTCATTTAAAATACCTTCATTTTTTAGTTTTCTCAAAAATCTGTTAATTTTGTCTTCTTTTTTGTAAATGTCCAAAAAATTTGGTTCACCATGTAACTTAAATTTAGTTTGGTCTGCAAGAATGTTATTAACCTTATCAATATAGTCTGATTTATTGAGCAGTACAACACCTTTACCCTTATCTGGTTTACAAATAACCAAACTATCTCGTTTGCCTAGTTTTTGTAGGATGCTCAAATCCTCCTTCCTGAAAAACGGTGTCCAAGACACTCTCAACTTAGTGTAAGTTTTATGAAAAAGGAAAGACAACTTATGTTGCAAACCACTGAGGTCATTGATCAATATATATGCGTGTGTGTGTGTGTGTGTGTATGTGTTTGTGTCCCATATCAACGGATAATGAGACATCGGAACATAGGTTTTTCACTCTATCACAAAAAGGTTTGTGAATACACTATCCAAGCCAGATACTCTCAGGCGAGTACCTACTTCCTCTTATGATCGCTCGAGTGGTATTGCTCACCCATTGGCAAGTAAAATGCAATGTTGCTCTGTCAATATGATGAATTGTTAGATTTTGTGGAATTCTCCACTGTGATGGAAATATACTGTCACCAATAGGCTTAACATACGCCATAAATCAGACTTCACACACCTGACCTATAACAGAGTTCAGTGATCGCGCACCATAGTTAGTGACAGTCATAGTACTCTTAAAAAAGGTCATTAATCTCACTTTATAAAACACATATTTTACATACAAGGATTAGGATATTATATATATATATATATATATATATATATATATATATATATATATATATATATATATTGTATATATATATATATATACATATATATATACATATATATATATATATATAGAAAATATATATATACATATATATATATATATATATATATACATATGTATATATATATATATATATATATATATATATATATATATATATATATATATACCGTATATATATATATATATACATATTTATATATATCATCATTTTATGTGGCTGGTTTAAGCTGTTTTATGTTTCTTTATAAGGTGTTATCTAATAATAAATCCAACCTATGATCAAATTTCGTAATATTTTACAGCTAACTTTTCAGTTCATCAAACAAAAAAACAAGAAAACACACGAGACGAAAACGTAAAATAAATGAATAATTATAAAAACATATTGGCAGAAATAAACGATAGTTTAATGAATTCCGGCTTATTCCCAATGATTATTCCTGTAACTAATTTATTAGCGTCATTTATTTAAATTCCTCCTTTTATTGTAATTGGTTGACTACGTCTTTATTGTTCGTAGTGAATTTTACAGTAAGCTTAGCTTTTCTTCTAAATTTCCCCATTTATTAGACATTGTATTGGGTATGTATTCTATTTTCTCTCTATTCCGTTTGTCCATTGCTTATCCTCATTTCGTGCAATAATTTATTCATCTTTTTCTGCTCCTAATTATCCATGACTCTTCTCATTTATTCGTTCATTTATCTTCCCGTTTACCGAGTTTGAATGACTGCTCTCCTTGCTTTGATACAGGTTAGATTTCCATCTCCCTCTCTCTCTCTCTCTCTCTCTCTCTCTCTCTCTCTCTCTCTCTCTCTCTCTCTCTCTCTCTCTGAGCTAGGCTAGCTTTCATCCGCCCCCTCAAAATGGGTCCTATTAGATTACTTCGTCCTGATGTTCCATCATCCAGAGGGTAAGGACGAGGTCATGACCCAACCCTCAGAGGCTTTTAAAGGATTACATCCCAACGATATCCTTCGCTAATGGGGACGCTGGAAGGAGATTGAACTGACCCTCTGATAGGAAACGATGGGGGTTAATCACACACTTTGCTTACTTTCCAATCGCTGACTGGTTATGTTCTAATCCTTTTCAATATCAATCAAAGTCCAGCTCTAAGCTCTCTAGGTCCTACATATATTGGGAAGTTTTATCTTCACTTTTTATTCCTATTTTATCTTTATTTGTATTTATCCTTAAGCTCTCTAGGTCCTACACAAAGCGTAATTATGCTTTCAATTTTTGTAATATGTATATGTAAAGCAGCTAAAGGTATCATTATTATTATTTTTATTATTATTATCATCATTATTATTATTATTATTATTATTATTATTATTATTATCCAAGATACAAACTTCTTTGGAAAATCAAAATGTAACTAGTCTAAGGGCTCCAAGAGGGGAAAATAGCCCAGTGAAGAAAGGAAAGAGAGAATTAACGAATAAACAGTGTAAGGAAATTGCTACAAAAAAATATAAATAACATCATCAAAATAGATCAATAATATATCAAGTATAAAACGAGAATTACGTCAACGTGTTCTACTGATTCAGGTGCCAGATTAGGATGACCATTTCACAATCTGGTCACAGCTGGAATAAAACTTCTAGAATACTGTGTAGTATTGAACCCTATGATGGAGAAGGCAACACTATTATAATTAACTGCATACCTAGTACTACAGAAGTTCTTTTGCACGATGTGCAAGCAAGAGAAATGCAGATCATTTACCCAAAATACTTTTCCATTCAGTGTACATCAGGTTTCACTTTTCTTTATATCCTTTTCACCTTTAATTAATTATTGCAGATAGGCTTTTATATAATTCATGATTGGGTTTCTACCATGAACAAGCACTAGAGAAATAATCAGTTTTTTAATGAAAAAAAGACAGCCTCATTTTTAAACATGGACACCCACTAGAGAAATTATGAATTGGTTTCTAAGAAAAAGACAGCATTATTTTTTAACATTAGCAACCACCAGAGGAATCATGAAATGGTTTCTGAGAAGAAGACAGGCTTATTTTTTAACATGAAAACCCACTAGAGAAATTATGAATTAGTTTCTAAGAAAAAGACAGCATTATTTTTTAACATTAGCAACCACCAGAGGAATCATGAAATGGTTTCTGAGAAGAAGACAGGCTTATTTTTTAACATGAAAACCCACTAGAGAAATTATGAATTAGTTTCTATGAAAAAGACAGCATTATTTTTTAACATTAGCAACCACCAGAGAAATACTAAAATGGTTTCTGGGAAGAAAGGCTTATTTTTCTTACCTCCCAAACAAACTCCCTAATCTTCATTTCCATCAAAATGACAGGTAATATCCTCGAAGCCTGACAACCTGTTCAGAAATCCTTCGTCACGTTCGCCTTATAAAAGGGGAACCCTATTCACAGCCAATGTTTGGGAAGAGTATGTTTTGAAGAGATCCATCTCAAGTGGTTTTTAGGTTGTTTTTGGTTCCATCGTGACGCTTTTCCGAGCTTACTTGAAAGATCTTTCCCTTCTGCGAGTTTTCAATCTCCTTCTTGCAATATTATGAGATTTATAAATACTGAAAGTAGGTCGAGAGAGAGAGAGAGAGAGAGAGATGGGATTTCAAACTAGAGGAATCAATTTGGAGGAGAGAAGGAGAAAGCGAGATTTACATACAATGAATAGATGCATTAGGAGAAATGGAGGGCAGTGCGATTATAAAGGCCTACATTCTCCTTTGGTGTCAGATGATGGTTTTGTGGGTGTTAATGATCTTAAAGCTGACTCCGGCTGTTTGATCAGCGTTCTTTGAAGCATGGGATCAGGGTTACCATGTTGGGCTTTTTCAGCTAAAAACTCCAAATTTGGCCTTTTTAAAAATTTGTTTGGCCTTAAATACTAAACCTTTGGCGTATTTTTACTAATGTCTTGGCCTTTTAAAGCTGCAGCTGATCAGAAGTTGGCCTTTTCTCACTTAGAAAACCTGGCAACCATGATATTTCAATATCAAAATTCGGGGATGAGTTGAAGAAGAGCCGTTTGGTACTTCATATGTTACATGAACATTTGGAACTGATGTCATGTAATTGATGATAATTAGACGCGGCATTTAAGAAACAAAAAACGTAAAATGATTCTCCTTCGAGAGCGTAAAGGTTAGCGTAAAGCCATAATTATAACATCAACACAGATGTAGTACGTAGGCTACTTACTTCTAGAACCAGAGACGGAAAGATAAAAAAGCCGATTCGGACGTGGCCTAGAACACTATTAGTGCTATTCAATAGAAATTCAGGACTTTTTACAAAGTCTATCTGCTATACTACTGCACTGTAATTGTTCAGTGGCCAATCTCTTCCTCTGGTTTTGTTAAAGATTTTATAGTTTATTTAAGAAATATATATTTCATTGTTGTTAATGTTCGTAAGATATTTTATTTTTCCTTGTTTCCTTTCCTCACTGGGCTATTTTCCCTGTTGGAGCCCCTGGACTTATAGCATTCTGCTTTTCCAACTAGGGTTGTAGCCTAACAAGTAATAATAATAATAATAATAATAATAATAATAATAATAATAATAATAATAATAATAATAATAATAATAATAATAATAATAACTGCATCATGTACAACCTCTAACGTATTCGGGACAGGCTCCGAATATTCTAGAATTAACCTCAAAACAGGATACAGTATCTAACATTGTAAAGCACTGCATTATCAGCTAGGTTGTAGTCTTGAGGTTGCTACTCAACCAACGGCTACTGAAAAAAAAGAAACTATTACTCGAAACTAATGGTAAATAAGAGGTATCATTGGTTACAGATTATCACTGGAACTGTTTATAGTTAGAAACCAGATTATTATTATTATTATTATTATTATTATTATTATTATTATTATTATTATTAAATGCTAAGCTACAACCCTACTTGGAAAAGCAGGATGGTACAAGCCCAGAGGACCCAACAGGGAAAATAGCCCAGCGAGGAAAGGAAACAAGGAGAAAAAAATATTTTAAAAATAGTAACAAGATTAAAATAAATATTTCCCATATAAACAATAAAAACTACAACAACAGAAGAGGAAGAGAAACTAGATAGAACAGTGTTCCCGAGTGTACCCTCAAGCAAGAGAACTCTAACCCAAGACAGTGGAAGACCATGGTACAGACGTTATAGCACTACCCAAGACTATTCAAGATTATTCAAGCAGGAAAACTCTCAATAATAATAATAATAATAATAATAATAATAATAATAATAATAATAATAATTGCTCTGATGAAGTGACAAGAAAAACTGGTGAACCGTTTAGACCTGTTGTGGCTATTTCCCTTGGTCGATTGAAAGGCCAACTAAGGAATCCAGAACTCTAATTTTATCAAGGAAAGGAAATGAAATAAGTTGGGCACTATTTAAGAACAAGAAACCCTTCTTTATAAATATGGAGGTGGTGATGTACTTTAGGTGTGTCTGTGTGCGTGTGTGCGGGTGTGTGCACGTGCGTATTTATGAAAAAAAGAGAGACAAGGAGAAAAGAAAAAAAAAACTCTAAATATGATAAGTCCTACAATGTTTTGATTATTTCTAATTTAGAAATAATGGCTTTACGTAAATATTTTATTGAAATTGAAATACACTTTACTGTTAACTACAGTAAAATCTAGAAAGATCAACACAATCATTCAGGATAAAATCCTTTACGTAAATCGCTATCTATTGAGAGAGAGAGAGAGAGAGAGAGAGAGAGAGAGAGAGAGAGAGAGAGAGAGAGAGAGAGAGAGAGAGAGAAATGTTTATCGACCTTAAACACAAACATATAAAGTATATATCCATATGCAAACATATATAGTACACACACACACACGCATATATATATATATATATATGTATGTATGTATGTATATATATATATATATATATACCTATATATATATGTGTGTGTGTGTGTGTGTGTGTGTGTGTGTGTGTAGGTAAAGGATGAATGAGGCAGCAAATCTTCAGTTGTTTTAGTCTGGACTTCCTCCTTGTAATGGAAAATGGCCATTGTCAAACATTCGTCGTTTCAAGAAATGTACTCACATGGCTGCACATTAGATTACGTATCCATTCCACGTCATTAAATACGACGGCCTCTGTGATCAAATACCGATCATTATTGACTATATTACGGAAATTAAATAAAAGAAAAGTTACCGCAATTGAGAAAATAAAAAGAAAAAAGTAATAATGTGGCTTTGCTAAATGTGTTTCTTTGTGGAACTATATCTGATTCATTTATGATTTAGGTTATTCTTTCAAATAAATTTCCTCCAATAAAAATCCTTTGTAATTAGAATAGAATTAGCTTCGACTAAATTCCAGTTCAAATGTAATTTTGTTCAAAGGTAAATTTTTCCAATTCAAATGTAATTCAATTCAGATGTAAGTCCCTTTAAATCCAGCTTAGTACAATTTGAATTAAATTATTTTTTCGAACATATCTGGTCCAAAATTTGCATATTTCATTGGAGGCCTCAAACGGTCGTTGTGTTTTTCCGACAATTTTTTCCAACATTTTTTCCTTGCAGCCTTTGTTGCTGAACCTCACACACACAATTCCACATTAAATTATGTGAGAATGTGAAGTAGAGGAATATCTTGAGGCATGGAAAGCCTTGCGATGAATCGTCATCTTACTCCTTAAGGACGTTTTAGAAAACGTTTAACGGTTTGGAAAAGGTTGCACGTAAGGGAGGGCGTTATTGCTGAAACGTTTTATGTGATGGTAAACTTTGAAGGTTTTCGAAAACGTTGATAGCATTTAAAAAATTAATGTTCCGGGAAAGCTTCAAATGTTACGAAAACTTCTGAACGTTTGGCAATATGTTATTACTATTATCATTATTAGTAGCCAATCTAGAACCCTAGTTGGAAAAGCAAGATGCTGTAAGCCCAAGGGCTCCAATAGGGAAAAAATGTCCAGTGAGGAAAGGAAATAAGGAAATAAATAAATCATGAGAACAAATTAACAATAAATCATTCTAAAAACAGTAACAACGTCAAAATCATAATTTCCGGATGATTTTTATGTGGTCAATTACAATCGTTCACAGTGGGGTAAAACATAACCTCCTCCCCACTTTGTTGGTGGAGGTAAAAAAAATATGTGATATGGTAAAACGTGTAATATTTTGGAAAATGTTGTTGAACGTTATGGAAGAAAGTTCAACAATATGAAATGACATTTGTCGACTTTTGAAAATCCTTATTTCACATTTTTTTAGGACTCAGGCTAGATAAAACGCATCAGCCTACAGCTGAATAAAAAGTATTTTCTTTTAAAAACTAGGGATGATTATTGAAATGTTTGACTTCTTACAGAGATGGGTACTCTTAGAGAGGATAAAGTTGCCATGTCTAACAGAAAGTATCCCTTTTGAAATGGAAGTAGATTCAAAATACAGAAATAAAGAAACTAAGAATAGTCACATTAGTGTTCAGTTATTATAATTATAACTACAAGCTAAGCTACAACCCTAGTCGGAAAAGAAAGATGCTATAAGCCCAAGGGCTCCAACAGGGAAAAATAGCCAAGTGAGGAAAGGAAATAAGGAAATAAATAAACGATATAAGTAATGCAAAATTTGAATAAAACATTTTAGAATATTGAATATTCTATAATTAACCAACTATAGTAAATTCTTTTTAGTGAGGCAAATTTGCACCGACTCACAGGGGTGCCTTTTTATCTCGGAGAAGTTTCCTGATCGGTGATTGGTTGGACGAGATAATCTTAACCAATCAGGTTGCAGGAAACTTTTCTGAGCTAAAAGGGCACCGCTGCGAGTATGCGCAAATGCGCCTCATTAAAAAAAATTGAGTATAGATGCCGTCAGTCAACTATTACGACCAAGAGGGGTTTTCCAGTGACGTCATAATGACCTAGTCCCAAATGACATTGCAAGTACGAAGGTACGGTCATATGACGTCACCGAAACACCGCTATTGGTCGTGCTTTGGGCGTGCGTTGCATTAATTACGCAATAAGTGACTCACGGTATCTGGGATCTTATTTACATTATATTCAATAGATTATTAAGGAATAATTCGTTCGTATCAATTTCTTTAGGAATTAGATATAATTCTACGACAGTTTGATGAACATGAATATCTCTTTTGTTATTTATTTAACTCAGTTTATTTAGTTAAATCATACACTCAATATTATACAATTGGTATTCAATAAAAATTATACCAACTTAATATATTTGCTGTATATCAATCGTGAGAGAAGGAAATCCTCTGCACTAGAGTTTCGTTTTTACTAAGAAAAAATAAGAAAATAAAGGAAATATGAGATGGACGTATCCTGTCGTCTCTCTTTTACCCGCCAGAGAGAGAGAGAGAGAGAGAGAGAGAGATTTCGGAAGCTGTTGATTGAAGCAGATCTCATGAACTTTGTGGACTCTTCGATGTGGTCGACTTTTGGTAATCATAACTTTGGGAACGCCAACAAAGAACAAGGTTAAAATTTTTTTCCAATTTTCCTTCGGAGAAAACTGCAATTTTTTCACATGATATTTTAGGGGATTCTTCCCTCTCTCATATTTTTTCCTGTCCATACTCTTGTTTTTTTTTTTTCCTGAGTTTCAGATTATTTTTTTTTTTGGGGGGGCGGGGGTTTAGGAGGGGGGGGGGGTTGGGGTTTAGGAGGGTGGGGGGTGGGGGGGCATATCAAACAATGAACGGCCAAACTATTTGGGATTTGATGCATCCGAGTTAAAAAAGATTTAGTATTTTTTATTTGCATCTTCAAAGATGAAAATTTATGATTTCTAAGTTGTGACTATTGAATATATGTAGTTTTTCATCATAAGAATAATGTTACTCGCTCTCAGAAGTTCTTAGTACGCTCTAAATGGGCTAACATTTTTCCACTGAACTTGAGAACCCTTTAATGGACTACTGTGGTAACTCCCAACTTAAGGCAAAGCCTTTATTTCTTGAATATTTACATTGCTAGGCCTCAGCCATAAGGGGAAAGCAAACTCTACGTTAGATTAAACCGGGCAATACAGTTTCATAATTTAGTTCTAAAAAGATAGAATGTAATAGATAAGTAGGTGAATAGATGGGCACACAAGCAGACGCATGGAGTAATCAACTGAGATTCTGCGAATGAGAGCAGGTGAATTTTCCACCTCAAAGCGTTTTCATTCTGTCTTTTGAAACTATTTTACAATTGATTTCTTCTAAACTTCAGATTAACAGCCAAAGTTGTGGACGTGGGAGTTGTCAGGTCAAAGGAAAAGTTTTGTGATTCCTTTTATCTATCAATGCTTCCCCGAAAATGATGTTGTGTCTGGATCTGTATTAGAAAATCATAGTCGTTTGATTGCAACAAACTGAGCTAAGCTTCACATACTTTCAAACAAAACTGTGATAGATATTTTGTTCTGTGTTTCGGCTTGTATTTAGCCTATGCAGTTGTATAAATAGAGGAACACCTACAATATGTATGCAATCATACATGTTCAACACATACACATACAAACATATTATTATTAGTATTATTATTACTTGCTGAGCCACAAATCTAGTTGGAAAAGCAGGATGCTATAAGCTCAGGGGCCCCAACCGGGAAAATAGCCCAGTGAGGAAAGGAAACAAGGAAAAATAAAATATTTTAAGAACAGTTCAACATTGAAATAAATATTTCCTATATAAACTATAAGAACATTAACAAAACAAGAGGAAGAGAAATTAGATAGAACAGTGTGCCAGAGTGTACCCTCGAGCAAGAGAACTCTAACAAAAGACAGTGGAAGACCATGGTACAGAGGCCATTTGCAACGCCCAATCATATGGCATGGAAAAAAATACAAAATATGAGTTATCTTTTCTTATTTTCCCTTCTCGGGGATGGCATGTGTTGAAAGTCGAGTATATGTGCCCTCTTCCATTAAGGACTCTTCCATCCCTTAGCTGGACCATTAAGGATTCTTCTGGCCGTTAGCTGGACCATTAAGGCTTCTTCTGGCCCTTAGCTGGACCATAATGGATTCATCTGGCCCTCAGCTGAACCACTAAGGATTCTTCCGTCCCTTAACTCGACGCCATATTTTAGTCCTCTGCTGTAACTCTGCTCCTGGTTCCTTTCTTCCATCTAGAGAAAAATCGTCCAGTATTCCGGAAGTGATGAATGTAGTTTATTACAGAAGAGGCGTCTAGATTCTGCATGTGAGACTAAAAAGCAGAGGATATCAGTATTCAGTATATGACCTCTTCAATGACCTCTCACGCAATAGAGCTGATGTTCGGTCGTAAACTGGAGAGGAAATGGATCGCTTCATCTTCATGATTCGTAAGGGGCATCGTAAAAGGTGAGGGTTTTATGCCCTTATATGTCTTGTATCGTGAATAAAATAGTATAAAAAGGGATATATATATATATACATATATATATATATATATATATATATATATATATATATATATATATATATATATATGTATATATTATGAATTTTGCACATTTAGAAGTGTTTTTCATATTCAAATAAGCCAAATACTTTTCATACATTTATGTCTGGATTCTCTTAACGACCTTGGTATCAGAGCCCCAGGCGAAATCACACAAAGACAATAGCTTCTGACCAGCCGGGAATCGAGTCCTGGTACAGGAAACTTGTATGAACAGTGACATACCACTTGACCACGAAGAAGTATATCACTGTAATTTCACCTGGGTAAAGTTCAAAAGTTGAAACTTACAGCAACTGCTTTCTATGTTGAACAGGCTGACATACTGTAAGATTCTTTTTTAGTTTATAGATGGATGATATGTTTCAGTGTTGTTAAATTTCTTAAAATAATCTATTTAAGTAGTTCATTACTTCTCTTGTAGATTATTTATTTCCATATTTTCTTTTCCTCACAGGGATATTTTCTCTGTTGGATCCCATGGGCTTATAGCATCCTGCTTTTCTAACTAGGGTTGTATCTTAGCTAATAATAATAACAATAATAATAATAATAAAGAATTTATACAAATGACTTTCAAAAATACTATCAAGAATATTAATCCCAAAACTCTATCGTAAGAAACCAATCCTCAGACCTCGCATCGGTGACATGTTTAGTTTTATGTAATTCTGTTAAGAAATAAACAAACAAACATAACCAAAAAGACGGTTTTCTTGGCGGATTGAGGGTACTTCAAAATGAAGGGAATTAAATACCTGGTAGCTGGTAGTTAGATGACTGTGATGGGTAGGGCATAGGTCTTGCAGCCTCATTCCAAAAGTCTTTTAAAAAGCCCCCAGAGCCGTCACTCTCAGGTAAACACATATTTTTGAAGATAGATAACAACAGTAGAAGCATTGCGAGTTAATTGAGAAAATCTCTCAATACAGCCACACTGAGGACACCAGATACACGTACAGTTGGACACATGAATTTTTGGTACACCTTGCTCTAAGGAAGTGTGCCTTGTCACACCGTTACTATGCGGCGAGTAACCAAACAGATGGTTATAGAGCTACCTGTTCGTAATACTAGGAAGGCAGTTAATTCTAATAGCCAGGCATTCTCCATCATGAGACTCAATACTACACAGTATTCTGGAAGTTTTATTCCAGCTGAGACCAAGATGTGGAATGATCTCCCTAATCGGGTAGTTAAATCAGTAGAACTTCAAAAGCCCAAAGTTGCAAGCAAATGTTTTTATGATAAACAGGCTGTCATAAGTCTTTTTATAGTTTATATATGACATATCTGTTTTGACGTTGTTACTGTTTTTAGAATAATTTATTGTTAATTTGTTCTCCTCATTTATTCATTTCCTTATTTCCTTTCCTTAGTGGGTTATTTTCCCCTGTTGGAGCCCTTGGGCTTATAGAATCTTGATTTTCCATGTAGGCTTGTAGTTTGGCTAGTAATAATAGTAATAATAATACCTGACACATAGGTGGGCACAGGCTATGTGCGCTGGCAGTCCGTAGAGCCAAACAGATAGCACAGGAACTCACTACTCAGTAATGGTGTAGCGGGGTGCCCCTCCTCAGAGCGAGGTGTGCTAAGAATTCTTGTTTCTAACTGTACCTTCACACAAGATGCAATTCCTTGTCATTAGGTCAAGTGACGTCATGGGAACTTTCCTATTGGCCGTTCATTGTATTAAGCTAATTATTCATTAATGGTACTTATTATCTTATTTAGAAATTGATATAGGCTAATGTTTAGGAATATATCTTTCGTTTATCGGTGAGTAATATTTTAAAACGATAAGAATAATGGAGATACTATAATTGATATATTTTCTCACCTGGCCAGAGTGGCTTTAGATAATAAAAAAGATAAGGGTCATTGCCCTATTCATATATCTACAGCTGAATATCATAAGATGTTTCTGTACTGTGGCTATTCTTTTCTTAACCTTGTTTTAAAAAACGAAATTCATATTTTTGATGGAGAAAATCTCTAACGAGGAAAACTTAATACAACTTCTTTTTGTCAAATTAAAGGAATGAGGGGAGAAAGTTTTAGCGAGACGAAGCTCTAATTAGAAGAGAAAGAAGGCAAAGCAAAAAGTTTGGAATTAGCTGGGATAGACGAGCAACGAGGCAAAATACGTTGGAGATGTGACGCATTCTTTTTGCCTTTGTTTGCCGAAAGAGATTTCAACATCTTGATTCTTTGATTCACTAAACTTTTTAGGGACCCTAACTCGAAGGAGATCCAGCAAAGAACAATTTTCCTGATATGCAATTTTATCTGGGAGAAAACTTCATGCGGTGCTTTTTGGGAATTTCACCCCCTCTCTCTCTCTCTCTCTCTCTCTCTCTCTCTCTCTCTCTCTCTCTCTCTCTCTCTCTCTCTCTTCTAATATAAACCTTCTGTGAATAGTGCTCGAAACCTTTAAGAAAGAAATTCCAGGACAAACATTAAAAATCTTCGGATATTATTTTGAGGTTTCCAAAAATCTTTGAACTTGTTATTATTTAAACATCGTAAGCACTAGGACACAAATTGAATGAGTAAACAATTACCATTATCACAAGCTAAGCTACAACCCTATTTTGAAAAGCAAGATGCTTTAAGCTCAAGAGCTCCAACATGTAATATAGCCCAGCGAGGAAAGGAAATAAGGAAACAGATAGAATAGTGTGCCTGAGTGTCCCCTCAAGCAATATGCCATAAAAACTGCAACAGGAAACTAGAATAGTGTGCCTGAGTGTCCCCTCAAGCAATATGCCATAAAACAGCAACAGGAAACAGATATAATAGTGTGCCTGAGTGTCACCTCAAGCAATATCCCATTAAACAGCAACAGGAAACAGATAGAATAGTGTGCCTGAGTGTCACCTCAAGCAATATGCCATAAAAACCGCAACAGGAAACAGAAAATAGTGTGCCTGAGTGTCCCCTCAAGCAATGCCTTAAAAACAGCAACAGGAAATAGATAGAAGAGTGTGCCTGAGTGTCACCTCAAGCAATATGCCATAAAAAACAGCAACAGGAAACAGAATAGTGTGCCTGAGTGTCCCCTCAAGCAATATGCTATAAAAATAGCAACAGGAAACAGATAGAATAGTGTGCCTGAGTATCCCCTTAAGCAATGCCATAAAAACAGCAACAGGAAATAAATAGAATAGTGTGCCTGAGTGGCCCCTCAAGCAATGCCATAAAAACAGAAACAGGAAACAAGATACAATAGTGTGTCTGAGTGGCCCCTCAAGCAATGCCATAAAAACAGCAACAGGAAACAAATAGAATAGTGTGCCTGAGTATCCCCTTAAGCAATGCCATAAAAACAGCAACAGGAAACAGATAGAATAGTGTGACTGAGTATCTCCTTAAGTAATGCCATAAAAACAGCAACAGGAAACAGATAGAATAGTGTGCCTAAGTGTCCCCTCAAGCAATACCATAAAAACAGCAACAGGAAACAGATAGAATAGTGTGCCTGAGTATCCCCTTAAGCAATGCCATAAAAGCAGCAACAGGAAACAGATAGAATAGTGTGACTGAGTATCCACTTAAGTAATGCCATAAAAACAGCAACAGGAAACAGATAGAATAGTGTGCCTGAGTGTCCCCTCAAGCAATACCATAAAAACAGCAACAGGAAACAGATAGAATAGTGTGCCTGAGTATCCCCTTAAGCAATGCCATAAAAACAGAAACAGGAAACAGATAGAATAGTGTGCCTGAGTGTCCCCTCAAGCAATGACATAAAAACAGCAACAGGAAACAGATAGAATAGTGTGCCTGAGTGGCCCCTCAAGCAATGCCATAAAAACAGCAACAGGAAACAGATAGAATAGTCTGCCTGAGTGGCCCCTCAAGCAATGCCATAAAAACAGCAACAGGAAACCGATAGAATAGTGTGCCTTAGTGCCCCCTCAAGCAATGCCATAAAAACAGCAACAGGAAACAGATAGAATAGTGTGCCTGAGTGCCCCCTTAAGCAATATGCCATAAAAAAACAGCAACAGGAAACAGAATAGTGTGCCTGAGTGTCCCCTCAAGCAATATGCTATAAAAATAGCAACAGGAAACAGATAGAATAGTGTGCCTGAGTATCCCCTTAAGCAATGCCATAAAAACAGCAACAGGAAATAAATAGAATAGTGTGCCTGAGTGGCCCCTCAAGCAATGCCATAAAAACAGAAACAGGAAACAGATAGAATAGTGTGTCTGAGTGGCCCCTCAAGCAATGCCATAAAAACAGCAACAGGAAACAGATAGAATAGTCTGCCTGAGTATCCCCTTAAGCAATGCCATAAAAACAGCAACAGGAAACAGATAGAATAGTGTGACTGAGTATCTCCTTAAGTAATGCCATAAAAACAGCAACAGGAAACAGATAGAATAGTGTGCCTGAGTGTCCCCTCAAGCAATACCATAAAAACAGCAACAGGAAACAGATAGAATAGTGTGCCTGAGTATCCCCTTAAGCAATGCCATAAAAACAGCAACAGGAAACAGATAGAATAGTGTGACTGAGTATCCACTTAAGTAATGCCATAAAAACAGCAACAGGAAACAGATAGAATAGTGTGCCTGAGTGTCCCCTCAAGCAATACCATAAAAACAGCAACAGGAAGCAGATAGAATAGTGTGCCTGAGTATCCCCTTAAGCAATGCCATAAAAACAGAAACAGGAAACAGATAGAATAGTGTGCCTGAGTGTCCCCTCAAGCAATGACATAAAAACAGCAACAGGAAACAGATAGAATAGTGTGCCTGAGTGGCCCCTCAAGCAATGCCATAAAAACAGCAACAGGAAACAGATAGAATAGTCTGCCTGAGTGGCCCCTCAAGCAATGCCATAAAAACAGCAACAGGAAACCGATAGAATAGTGTGCCTTAGTGCCCCCTCAAGCAATGCCATAAAAACAGCAACAGGAAACAGATAGAATAGTGTGCCTGAGTGGCCCCTCAAGCAATAAGCCATAAAAACAGCAACAGGAAACAGATAGAATAGTGTGCCTGAGTGCCCCCTCAAGCAATGCCATAAAAACAGCAACAGGAAACAGATAGAATAGTGTGCCTGAGTGCCCCCTTAAGCAATATGCCATAAAAAACATCAACAGGAAACAAACAGAATAGTGTGCTTGAGTGACCCCTTAAGCAATATGCCATAAAAACAGAAATAGGAAACAGATAGAATAGTGTGCCTGAGTACCCCTTAAGCAATATGCCATAAAAACAGCAACAGGAAACAGATAGAATAGTGTGCCTGAGTACCCCTCAAGCAATATGCCGTAAAAACAGCAACAGGTGCTTGGGTGGCTTCTCTACTTTTATAAAAACCTTTTGAAGCTGAGTGGAAAAGCGTTTCCCGCTGCTTCAATAGTCGGCTGTTTAAATCCCGGGGAAAGAGGTTATTGTTAATATCATTATGGCACTGCTGTTTCATGATTACCCATACATGTTAATTTATTATGTGAGCTTGTTAAAACCTCTATTGTATTACTGTTTCAAGAATGGTAAAATACTTATGATGTTGCATCAATAATGCTGAAAACTTTATGAAATATTTGTGCCAAGACTGTCAAAAGTTATATGCAACGGCCTTTTGTATTTATAAAACATTTATAATATCCTTATCTAGTGGATATAATCATGATAATTCATTAAAACATAAATTTATAGAGTAATTTTAAGGTATTCATGAGGAAAACAACATTAATTTCATTCCAAACCTTCATTATATTCAGCCGAGTGTAAAGGTTTTTATTTCATATTTGTAACAGCATTATGACAGAAGTAGAGAGCACCACAATTTTATCTATTAACTCTATTACATTCGAGCGTAAATATTCGAATTTTTATTTCGTGATTTCAAAGAGGAATTCAAAATAGAACAGAAATTGTGTAGCTGTTTTATATAAAAGATAAAAACAGGAGACCAAACAAAATGGAAAAGAAATGTCCGGTATGAAAAAAAAAATAGCCAAATAAAATTTCTTAGGATTCCAGAATCATTTGTATATATTTCCATCTCTCTACAAACAAAGGGAAATAGATAAAGAAATTTATGTGATACACGCGTAGAGGGAATATTACAAACATGAAAAAGACCACACAAACACAGAGAGAGAGAGAGAGAGGGAGAGAGAGAGAGAGAGAGAGAGAGAGAGAGAGAGAGAGAGAGAGAGAGAGAGAGAGAGAGAGAGAGCTTTTTCCTTTGTAACATGCAATATTTCCATCCAATGAACCTTGACCTTTTAATCTAACTGTCAAACTGAAGCTGTCTTTTGCTCATTTGACCAATAACAGAAAAAGTTTCCTTAACTTTATTCCTTTTGTTTCGTATTTGTTCAATATTTTTAGGGAGATTTCTTGTTAAAAACCGTTTGAAAATTGTGTTTTTATTTATTTAACTCTCATCTCTCAAAGCTGATTTTAAGAAAAGATGTATAATATTAATTCTCTTTTCGGTCCACTTTAAAAGCATATGGAGATTATAAGCTATATATTTACTTTGTAAATGAATATGCAATTGAAGATGAAATATCACTGAAAGAGAGAAGGATTAATGAGGTGGAATCAATTAAATATTTAGGAACTATGATTTGTAATATAGGATCTTTAGAATTTGAGTTTAATGAAAGATTGAAAAAAAACAAAGCAGATAATGGCTATGTTAAGTATAATTTAGAAATGAAATTGCCTGAAATGACATAAAAATCAGGTTATATATCAGTTTAGTGAGATGGCAGGACATGATTAGAAATGAAACTATAAGAGATATTACCGGAGTGCCATATGTGGATGAGATCATGATGAGG
>NC_090744.1:36998161-37003161 GCF_036898095.1 Palaemon carinicauda
TTGTAAAGTGTTTGCAGTTTCCATATGAATTGACCTACTAACCAAGCAGGTAAATATCACACCATACCTCTTTAACTGCTTTCTTCCTTCCTTGATGTAATAGGGTCAAAAGAGGTCAATACCAACATTACTGAATGGTGGTGAAGGTTCCAATCTGTCTGCTGGAAGATCAGTCATCTTTTGACTCAAAGCTGGTTCTTTCAACTTCCTGCAAGTAACAATGAAATAACACATTCCTGACAGTTGCATTAGCATTGATGATCCAATACTTCTGCCTTAGATTTGAGAGAACATGGTTTCTACCTGAATGAGTTAATAATTCATGCTCATGTCGTATCAACAATGTAGTCACATGATGCTTCTTTGGTAACAGTATGGGATGTTTGGCAGACTGTGGAATGTCAGACCTTCTTATCCTACCTCCAACCTTCAATAATCCATCCTCAGAATCAAGAAAGGGGTCAAGCTTATATATTGGACTACTCTTGCCAACTGACAATTCCCTAGATAAAGCCTTCACTTCATCACCAAACACCTCCCGTTGAACATAAATTATGATTGCCCTTTCAGCATCAGTGGTTACACAACCTTTCCTTTTACCACTAAGGATTGACTTTAGTTGTTGAAATACAGAAACTGCCTTTTGTAACCTTGACCATGAAGAGAAATATTCAATTAATCTTGTAAACCCATGAGGTTCTTCAGAAATTGTGACCGCAGACACATGTTCACTCCTATCATCAACACAATCTGCACACACATACTCCTGTGAAGGCAAATAATCAGATGCAATAAATGATGGGCCATGAAACCATTCGTCATACTGCAAAAACTGATGTACACTAATACCTCTTGATGCCACATCAGCAGGGTTATCACTGGAGTTTACATATCTCCATTGCTCAGGCTGGGAGTAGTCCCTTATAACCCTGACTCTGTTGGCTACAAAAACAGGGAACCTTTTAGTGTTGCTATGAATATAGTGAAGGACTGTTGTTGAATCTGTGTAGTACACTACCTTGCCAACAGTAAACTCCAACTCCTTCAGGATGTGTTGAGCAACCTTGACAGACACAGTTGCCGCTGTAAGTTCTAACCTAGGTATAGTCACCACCTTTTTGGGAGATACTCTTGATTTTCCCATGACAAGATTTGACTGAACTTGGTTTCCATCGTGAAGAACAAGGTATGCTGCAACACCATAACCAACTGTACTTGCATCGCTGAATAATACAAGACTTGAACCTGTCACATTACCAAACCCACTTGACTTGAAGCATCTTGGTATTGAAAGCTGCTCCAGTAAATGAAGACCTTGTATCCAATGTTGCCACCTTTCAGCTAGCTCATCTGGAATCCTCTCATCCCAGTCCAAACTCTCAACTTGACACAATTCTTGTAACAGTTTCTTGGCCGGTAAGATGATTGGAGAGAGCAACCCAAGGGGATCATATAATGATGAGATAGTTGATAACAATCCTCTTCTGGTGAATGGATTATCCTTAAGCTCAATTGAGAACTTGAATGAGTCTTCTTTAAGGTCCCATAACATTCCTAAGGCTCTTGTCATTAAACTCTCCATGTCAAGATTAAACTTGTCACTTTCAACCGAACAATCTTCAGCAGGCAAAGCTTTAAGGACATCACTTGAATTGCTGACAAATTTAGTTAACCTAAATCCTCCTCCACCAGTTGCAGATACCAAATCCTTCACCAACTTCACTACTGTAGGAACATCCACACATGACTTCAAACAGTCATCAACATAGAAATTGTGCCTTATGGTGTTGCCAACAGTTGAATCATACTTCTCATCTGCTTTGTCTGCTGTGGCCTTCAATGCATTATTTGCAATACTCGGTGATGAGATTGCTCCGAAAATGTGAACAGCCATTCGGAATTCTTCAAGAGGTCGATTGATGTCACCATTAGGCCACCACAAGAATCTAACATAGTCCTGATTCTCAGGTGGAATCTTTATTTGAAAGAACATAGCTTCAATATCTCCAATGAATGCATAAACCTCCTGCCGGAATCTAATGAGTACTCCCGTCAATGAATTGGTGAGGTTTGGACCCTGTAGCAGAACATCATTTAATGACACACCTTCAAACTTGGCACTACAGTCAAAAACAACCCTAATCTTCCCTTTCTTGGGATGAAAAACTACGTGATGAGGAAGATACCAAACAGGAATCTTATTGACCTCATCATCTGGGATCTTGTAAGCATAGCCTTTTTCAAACAACTTGTCCATGAATGCTGTGTACTGCTGTCTGTAATCTTCACTATTCTTCATCTTCCTCCTTTGCCACTTAGCTCTGCTAACAGCCTGCTTCTTATTGTTAGGAAGATTCACATTGCGATCTCTGAAAGGCATGGGTAGCTGAAAGTGACCATCTCTAAATTCAATGTCATCCTGGCACCTTTTCACAAATCTGGTGTCCTCAAAAGATAAGCCACGCTCATCAGGAACTGACCCAAGATCCCTTTCTGAAAAATCTAACTCAAAGTACTTCCTAATACTTTCAACAGTAATACAGTCAGTAACATGTTGAACATCAGATACAAGTAACCTGTGACATGAAACCCCATTTGAACTAACCTTAACATGTACAGGCCCATTAACTGTCCATCCATGCAAATATCTTACTGCAAAGGGGCCATAACCTGAAGTGGGTACAACCTCTAAAGGTTGTAAAGCTGTTGGACAGTTACTACCTATCAAAATTACTATGTCTAACTCTGGCTGATACACTGGAATCTTATTAATAACACTTGATAAATGAGGCCAATCCTTTAACATTTCATACCTTGGAATTTGATCATGATTAACAGGAATATCCTTTTGTGTGAATACCTTTGGTAATACAACATCATTATTACCATGTATATCAGCAACAACAAGACCATTCACAATAAAGGTTTTAACCGTATCAGTCCCATGCATTGTTTGCAACTTGATAGCTGTTTCAATACCTTTACAGTTTAATTGATCCTTGATACTATCTTTAATGAAACAACCTATACTGCCCATATCATAAAAGGCATAAGTTTGTACTACATTGTCGCTACCCTTTACACGTAATTGCACAGGCAAGATTGATTGCAACACTATCAGAAATTGTACATGCAGAAGACCTCACATTACTTAGAGTTTGAGTATTACCTTGACCTGGAGTGCGACCTTCACCTTGAGTACCATCTTGACCCTTAGCACAACCTTGACTTGTACTTTCAGACTGTGCACTAGCTTGTGACACAATTGCACTGTTGCTGTCAAGCATCCTAAAATTCCCAATGTGCAGAGTGGTAGGATGCCTTTTATTACATGTCTTGCACTGCCGTCGATTGAGACACCCTTTTGAAGTATGGTTATTGCCCAAACAACTGAAGCAAAGACGGTTGTCTTTAACAAATTCTCGTCTTTTATCCACACTCCTATGCAGAAATTGAGGGCACTCCTCAAGGTCGTGATGACCACTATAGAGTTGGCATTTCCTAGTATACTGGTTGGCAGATTTTGATGGTTGCACTGTAACTGCAAACGATTTTTGCTTGGTCTGACTTGAGCCATTATTTGCCTTTGCCTTTGAAAAAACACACACTTTACCTAAAGCTTCCGTGCTGAATACAGGATCCATTGCTGCCTCTGCTGCATTCTGCACAAATTCCACTAATGTGGTGAGACACACACAAACACCTTGCTTCCTGAGCTTTATCACATGATCCAACCACTTATTTTGAATATACACTGGCAGCTTTGAAATCACCCTCTGAAGGTTTGGCGAATCATTCAAAACCTGCATGTTTGACAATGACTGCATGGTATGATTACATTTCACAAGATACAAAGCATATTCCTGCAAAGATTCACTGTTATCACCTCTCACTTGTGGCCACTTGGTTAGCTTGTCTATGTATGCCATGGAAACCTTGTATGGATCTCCATATACTTTGTCCAGAAGTCTTTTTGCTTCAATGTATCCTTCAGATGCATTCATAAACATGCACCCAGCTATGAGTGACTTAGGCTTTCCTTCTAGATGCTGATTTAAGAAATACAACCTGTTGGAGTCTGATGTGGTGTGTGGCACGATGCGGTCATTAAATGCCAACATGAATGATGCATATTCAAGAAGATCACCACAAAACTTGGTCACTTCAGCATGAGGCAGCATCATAGCCGCTGCTAACTGTTGCTGACTTTGGTAGAATGACTCTGGGGCAGGTGCCATGGGTAGAAAAGGCATGGTCACATTGGGTTTATTTTGATGCACATTGTGACTGGGAACAAATGCTGGTGTTTCAGGGTTTAAAACTTTGTCTGTCGATGGAATAACTTCTTCCTGGAACACCTTCTCCCTCGCCCTTGCTGCTTCAATTTCACCATCCAACTTTAACAAATCTTCCTTGGCTTTTAATTCTGCCTGTTGTTGGGCTAATTTTGTTTGTTTCTCAAGCAGTGCCCTCTGTGCAAGCAAACCAGCTAACTTTGCCTTCTCCTGTATGAGAGAAGACTTTACACTTGATGCTGTGCTTTTAACTGACCTCCTGGATTTATGTGACCTGCTCCGCAGTGAAGATCCGTCCATAGAATCTTGCAAATTTGCTTCTGTTGTGGCTATCCATTTATGCACCTGTAATCTGAATCCTAAGGCAGACAATTCTTTATCTTCAAACCTTTTGATTTCTGACTGGTGCTCGTTGACAGGTAGTTGAGACAATCACTGTGGCAGTCTTTGAACTTCTTTAACCCTTCCTCAAACTCCTCCATGCCTGTCTTTACTAAATGGAGATTATCAGGCTTCTCCATACACTTGCTGACTTCATTCCGTTTCTTTGTGAGGGCAGAGAGAGCAGCAGTCTGGTTGTTCTTGAGGGTGCGTAACTTCTCCTTGGCATCACCATTGTCTTCTACGTTGTCCTTCTGCTCCGTATTCATGTTAAAGATGAATGAACTATTGTTATGGGCGACACAAACTCAGAAACTCAACTTT
>NC_090744.1:37005661-37020661 GCF_036898095.1 Palaemon carinicauda
AATGCAATTGACAGATGATTTTGAAATTCCAACCTCACGACAAGACTGTCGTACAGACTTTCCAGTATTCCTTCTTGCTGTGTAGGGCTTGTTGATGATAGTGGTCTTCCAGAACGCTTTTTGTGAAAGTTCTGAACAGTTTCATCAGCTTTAAACTTATCTCTAATTCGAGTGAAGGTAACTCGCGTTGGAGGTTCTTTTTTAACTTTTTTCTTAACTTGTCTTTGAACTTCAATTGCATTTCACACTTCCAGTAGCATTTGGGAATAAATTTTCTTTCTTCGAAGGTTAGTCTGGCTTTCATCATTGTGTTCAGGAATTGAATCTGGAAAATAAACACAAACATTTTAATTATCTTCTTTTTAGAATTATTTAAAATATAGTCAAAATGCAGTGAAAAAATAGTAAAATGATACTTGTAAATATCTTTATATTTTTTAAATAAGATTATAATAAACTCCAAATGATACTTGTGAATATTTTTACGTTTTTGAAATAAAATAATAAAATCCAAGTTTACAATTATTTAAAATGTGTATACATTTTTCTGGGACACCCTATATATATATATATATATATATATATATATATATATATATATATATATATATATATATATATATCGAGTCTAGTATTATACAATCATAAATAGCAACATTCCAATAAAGTTTTCGGAATTTCGAACTTGAATGTTTCCTTTTGGGAGAATAAGCGTTCACCCTCTGGCCAATCCTCCACTTGATCTAAGCGGGATTGACTAAAATTTACGGATAATCGGAAGTGGGTTTTACATAAGGCACATTTCAATTTGATTTAGGCATTTTATATCTACGTATCAAAATGACCTGTGATTATCTTTAGGTCTTGGGAAATCATCTATTAGAATACTAACTCTTCCTAGAGGAGGTATTAGTAAATCTTTAGATAGTTTGTCAAATTATGCAATCATCTTGTTTCGCTTATGTTTTAACTGACCAAAATGTCAATTAGGAGCTTTTTTTTTATCCTAAGATAGAGTAAAATCGAGCGAACGTTTTGATACACAAACCCCTGTTCTCATTTATATTTCTCTTTCATCAGATGAAACAGATACAATGACGTTCAGGCAAAGAATGGAGTCGTGAATATTATCTTCTATGGAAGGATCTAAAAGTAACTACACTGGTGAGTTGAAGTGTGTTGGAATGTGCGGGAAGACTATTCTGAGCAATGTCTTATTTCCAGAAGAAAAAGAGATAATTTAATGATGCTTCATACATGAATGCGGAAGGAAACTATTTCCAATTTATAAAAGGTTTGGATAGAATAATAGAACACCCTTTTTGACATATCCGTTTTACCATAAGTTTTTGAAAGTTTTTGATGAAGTATAAAAAAATCGCCTTTATGATAACACCCGAATTCGAATCATCTTCATCATTATCATTACAATTGTGAAAAATGTGAATATTATCGCTACGATAATTCTTTTCTTTTCGCTATTGTTACGTTAAGCTGTTAATTCATTTTCTTTTTTTCAAAACCCCATTAATATCCGATCACGATTACCTACGCATGCGCCATAGAGGGAAGGATATCAGTGTTGTGCTTTTGTCATGCACTAACTACCTCAGCATTTAGGGAGGCTAAATGCTGCTCATGGCGCGTTTAGCTAAATGTTACTAAATGTAATGCAAAATGTTTTTGCGGATTCCAAACAAACAATATAGTTAGGGAAAGTTGGGAAAGAGAGAGGGTCGGTTGCCTGATGCACCCTTTCCATTGACTTCTATCAAAGGCATCCTCTTCCACTGAAACTCTTCTCTCAAGACTATATTCACCTTATTTCGCGTGTTATTCTCAGAGCTCGGAGATATTTTTTTGTGTATCAGATTATGTAATATAAAGCAGGTGAGTTTGAGAGCTCGGGAATTTACGTAATTCGCCAGTCGTAATGTAATCTATATATATATATATATATATATATATATATATATATATATATTTGCATATGCAGATGATGCTATTCTGTTTGCATCAATTCCATTCCCTCAATGTAGATCTGGAGTTGCTGAATCCCTTAATAGAGATCTAACTAAAATTAGTGCTTGGTGCAAATTATGGGTCATGAAGTTGAATCCTAATAAAACTCAGAGTATGATTGTAAGTAGGTAAAGGACAGTGGCTCAACATCCAGATCTCAGTATTGATAATTTGTATTTAACTTTGTATGACTCTCTTAAAATTTTAGATGTGATTCTCGACAGCAAATTTACTTTTGAGAAACACATTAGGTCGGTGTCTTCGTCTATTGCACAAAAAATTGGCTTATTGAGAAAGTCTTTCAAGATTTTCGGCGATCAATCTATTCTGAACAAGTGTTTTAGTTCTTTCAATCTACCTTGTTTTGAGTATTGTTCTCCTGTCTCGTCTTCATCTGCTGATTTTCATCTTAATTTGTAGGACAGAAACTTAGGGTCTATTAAATTTCTTATTCCTGACCTAGATATTAATCTTTGGCACCGTCGTTCAATTAGTTCATGCATGTTGCATAAGATTTTTCATAACTCTGACCATCCTTTATATTTATATCTCCCTGGACAATTCTTTCCTGTTCGTAATACTAGGCAGGCACTTAATTCTAATAGCCAAGCCTTTTCCATCATGAGGCTCAATACTACACAGTATCCTAGAAGTTTTATTCCAGCTGTTACCAGGTTGTGGAATGATCTTCCTAATCGGGTAGTTGAATCAGTAGAACTTCAAAAGTTCAAAGTTGAAGCAAATGTTTTTTTGTTGACCAGGCTGACATGAGTCTTTTTATAGTATATATATGAAATATCTGTTTTAGACGTTGTTAATAGTTTATATAGGACATATCTGTTTTGACGTTGTTACTGTTTTTAGAATGATATATTGTTAATTTATTCTCATCATTTATTTATTTCCTTATTTCCTTTCCTCACTGGACTATTTTTCCCTATTGGAGCCCTTGGGCTTATAGCATCTTGCTTTTCCAACTAGGGTTGTAGCTTGGCTAGTGATAATAATAATAATGATAATAATAATAATAATAATAATATATATATATATATATATATATGCATATATATATATATATATATATATATATGCATATATATATATATATATATATATATATATATAAAGAGAGAGAGAGAGAGAGAGAGAGAGAGAGAGAGAGAGAGAGAGAGAGAGAGAGAGAGAGAGAGAGAGAGAATGCTGCTCTTCTAGATAAAGTAATCTGTGATGCTACGTCTTTGGAACGACAAGATAAATATGTTCCCGGAATCCTGTCTCTTTTGAAGTATGCCTCATATTTCTTCCAGAGGTCCTTTTTTCTTTATTTTACTCGGGATCCTTTTAGGCTAGATGACGAGACTTCATGGTTAAGTCTCTCGTGATAGGAAATGTGTCACGGTTGATGGCAGCCAAAGTCCGGTAAGTGCAAAGGATCAGAAATTGCTGACAAAAGTCAAGGAGGCCTTGGTGCATGCACGCACTTTAGAATATGTATTTTTGGGTGAACAAAAACACTTTTGTAAGCATATATATATACTGTGTATGTACTAGATGTATATATATATATATGATGCATATACATACGTTTTTATATTTTTGTATATATACAAATATACATGCACATATAAAAAAATACATACACGCACACACGCACACACAAATACACACACGCACACACAGATATATATATATATATAGATAGATAGATAGATAGATAGATAGATATGTTAGATAGATAGATAGATATGTATGTATATATATTTATATATAGGTATGTATATATATATATATATATATATATATATATATATATATATATATATCCGTGTGTAAATAATATTCAAAATCGAAGTTTAACCTCAGGAATATATAACCACAAATAATTTACAATAAATGCTTCTAGCTGGGCAAGAACTCGAAACAATCCCACGCAATAGATACTACCAATAAGTTATCAACAGAGATATGAATTCATTACTTGTCAGTTTATTTATTCCTGTTGAATTCCACAATAGCTCGCTAATGATTATGTTACACGTAGCTATTTATGATGATCATAATAAGTCTTTTTATAGTCATATATGAATTATCCGCTTTAATGTCGTTAATGTTTTTTTAAATATTTTATTTTAATTTTTCATATCTTCTTATACTGTTTATTTATTTTCTTGTTTCCTTTCATTGCAGGGGTATTTTTCTCTGTTGGAGCCATTGGGCTTATAGCATCTTGCTTCTTCAACTAGGGTTGTAGCTTAGCTAGTAATAATAATGATAATAACAGAATGCTAAAACACTCGTGACTTTAAGAAATGCACATGTAAACCACAAATGGTATTTAAAGTCAAATTTAAATATTGGGAATATATATTCCCTGAAAATTCGATGTTATAATCCATTTGGAGTTGGTACTTATATTTCCCAAAGGCATGTGTATTGGTGACTTATAATCAATAATAATAGCCACGTACTGCACACTCAGTGAGCTATTAAGGTGAGATGTGTTGATGATTTTAAGTAAAAAAAAAGGTTCCTGAATTTGACAGGAATATGTACAAGGGACTTGGAATGAACTTATCTCTCTGTTGATGGGTCATTGGCATACTATGTAGTATACAGTATGTATATATATATATATATATATATATATATATATATATATATATATATATATAGTGTGCTACTGTTGTTAACACACATTAGTTGGTATGTTACATCTTCAAGTAAAGTCAAGTAAGTTAACTTCAAAATAGTTTATTCTTTAAGAACAGTGTTAACATCTCCATCACAGGAGTATAGCTGGTTTGGTCGGATGACCATTCCGTATGACATCTTCCAGTAAACTGGCTAAAATATCGATATCACAGATATCGTATAGTCAGTTATTTAGCATTTAAACACATAATGTAAACTAAACATTAATATAGGAAGACACCTGCATCCGGTGGCGACACAACTCTTTCTCACGATTTGTATTTGTGTTAATTCTTCATAAAAATGTTACATTGCTGAGATATGGTATTCGCATCCTGCTATGATCTGACTACAGCACTTCTCACACTAGCTTCTACTTCCACAATGACCTATTAGGTCATGTGTTTTAAACATGTAATATATAATTATTACATATATACATATATATATGTATGTGTGTGTGTTTGTGTGTCTGTATGTGTATATATACTGTATATATGTGTGCGTGGGTGGGAGGTTATATGTACACTGTTAAAGATTTGCATGAATATATTTACCATTTCAAAAACGAATATATTTAAGTAAAGGAGTAATATTAAGGTCACCAACCCGTAAAATATTTTACTGAAATACGGCTCAGAACAGTATAATTTCACGTAGAATTTCCAATTGAAATAGCGGTTGTTTTTAAGTGTTTAATATATATATATATATATATATATATATATATATATATATATAAATATATATATATATATATATATATATATATATATATATATATATAAATATATATATATATATATAGAGAGAGAGAGAGAGAGAGAGAGAGAGAGAGAGAGAGAGAGAGAGAGAGAGAGAGAGAGAGATGAAAATAAATCTAGCCCGTTTTTCTTGCAATTCCTGTACTATCGTTTTGAGTTTGACCACAAGAAAGACTCTTATCGTGGAGAGAGAGAGAGAGAGAGAAAGATAAAGCTGAAAGTTGGGTTTATCGCCCCACTGGGGATAAACCCTGATTTAAAGTTTGCATTTATCCGGGATAGAGTTTTGCAGAGATAACTCTTAACTCCCAAAGTTTCTCATAGGTCCCTCCCCTTTTTCTTTCTCTTATCCCTTTTTATAAGGCCTCAAAGTATACAAATTGGAGGAAGATAAGAATGAGACCAGCGCCGACAGCTGACTTTTCATTCATAGGAAAAAGTGGGGAAAACATTTCGAGAAGTTACGTTGGTTTTATCGAATGAAGTTGGATAACGTTTTTGATGAGCTTTTACGTCTTTACAGGTTTAATTTTTATCCGTGAGATAACACGCTATAAACCTATGAAGAATGGCAGTTAATGACCACTAAGTAGAAGAAGCAATATGGTAAAACATTTTAATTGGCAGTTAATGTTCCTGTTAAAAAAATAAAGTGGAAATTCACAGTTTAAGAAAAGTCTCAGTCAAAATATCGACTGAAAATAGTTTTCTTTTTCTATAAATTTCAACTTTTAGTTTAAAATATACGAAAAAAAGAAAAAGGGAATGCTGATCAAGCCTTAAAATGTGCTGCTAAAGAATAAAAGACGAAGCTAATAAAAATTTCAAAGGAAAGGATTACTTGAGAGAAAAAAAGGCGAAATATAAAATATTCTCCCTTCAGCCATTAGCCGAATTACCCACCATCTAGCGAATCACGTTTTTTTTTTTTTTTTTTTTTTTTCGTATCAGTGTCGGCAACCAGTGTCTGAATTTTGTTTGTAGCCTCTTCTCTGATCATTTTGTTAGCAAAGTTTACAACAACATTTCCATTTGAAGTTGACCTCGTGTTAAGTATTGGGATGTCTGTAACTGCCTATTCGACCTCGCGTTTTCTTTCAGTAATTTTAGTTGTTGTATTTGTTGATTTAATTACCAACAGATTTTTATCCTTAACTTTGTCAGCATATTTTATTTTCTCCCGTTTTGGGTCCATCAATGATTGAAATGTTGCCTTAATTGATTCCATATTCATAGCAAGATTATCAACTTTCTCAGTGAGGTCAGTGGTCAGGGTGGAATTGGCTGTGTGTGCGCTAAGGCCTGTAACTTTGATTTCCAATTCAGCAATTCTCGCGTCTTGTTCGCTCAGAGCCTCTTCTCTTATACTCAATTCTTCCTTCAACTACGCAGTGTGGGCATAACCAATTAAGGTTTGTTATTCCATTATCACTGATGCCTGTCACCATAAACACACATTTCTTATGATAGGATCTATTGCACTCAAATCCTATCCATATTTTCCGGTCTCCCTACGTGGCTTCACATATGAGGCAGACCGGGTTAGGGGTAGACATAGCGGTAGACATGGCGTTCTGTTTCTTTTCACTTTGTATCCTTCATTAGATTAATGAATATCTTCTCAACGATGTTCTAATCGTGATACAAAAGCTAAAACACGACACATGGACAACCCTAGCGGCACTCACGCTCAAAGGAGAGAGAAAGAGAATAATGATAAAGCATTAGAATATGCTTCAAAAGAAGAAAAACACGAAGATAATGATACAAATCATAAAGAGAAAGATTAGAAAAAATATTAGAAATATAAGAAATTTTCTCTTCAGTCATTAGCGTCAATTAAAACCCGACCATCAAATCACCGTTCTTATTTTTAAAAGAAATAAATTTTTAGATTATCATATATGCTGAAAAGATGATCAAATATTCAAAAAGACGAAGAAAATGATAAAAATCCAAAGAAAAACATTACTTGAGTGAAAATCTAAGAACTATTCCCTTCAGCCATTAGCCTGAATTACACACCATCCATCAAATCCTCGTCATCAACTACACACCATTAGTTAATTGCCAGCAAACTCGCTGCTCGCTGCTCGCTCACAAGACTGATTAAGAGCAAACTCGCTGCTCGCTCACAAGACTGATTAAGAGCAACTGCATATTAAACATTGGCACCCATCGCTTTAATGACTCTCCTCCAACGTTGCTTTTATACAGTTTGTGAAATTTAATATGTCATTATGAGAAGCCTTTACATTAATTACATACCTCCATATTTAATCATTAAATGACGCTTGAATTACGTTAATTTCGATTTATATATCGAAACTGAAATATTTCTTTCAATTAGTGTGATTGGAGTAGAAAGTTAATAGTGTTTTTAATTACCTTTGTGTAACAAACTATGATCAATTCAGTCTTCCGGTAATTTAGAATGTAGATAATTTGTTCTTCCTGTAAACTTTCTTGCTGAAGTTTATTCGGCGAATTTGAAAAAAAAATGTATGAAGATTTTTTTGGTTACTAGGCCTTTCACTAGATCAAAGCAATATCATATATCTATTCCTAAAACTTATATTCACCTGTAAATAACAAATGCTAACGCAGAGAGAGAGAGAGAGAGAGAGAGAGAGAGAGAGAGAGAGAGAGAGAGAGAGTGAGAGAGAGAGAGAGAGTAATACCAAATGATTTGATTTATCTTTGAAGTGTTGCGTTTCCCCAACCTTTCACGACCTAAAATAAGCTACCTCAGTTTATTCAGATGAAACGACGCACAATGAAATATTCGTATTTTTAAAAGTGATCATTTTTTCTGGTAAAAATCGAATTAGTGGAATGCCTTAGATAAAAATCCAAAATTCGAAAGAGTTACAAATGGATTGTTGGTAGTCTGATTCTTTAAAATATCAAGTGCGACAAAGTGAATTTGTTGCCTAAGAACTTTTATCTTTTTTTTCTTTTTTTTTTTTTTTACATTTTTTTTCTGAAATGAAAATACGAAAAACTCATGCTTTTAAGTTTGTGTTGTTTGTTTGTTTGTTTCTGTGTTTTAACACACGATGGAATAGAATTACAAGCAATTCGCTTTAATAATAACCTCAATCACACAACATATTTTGGATTTTGCTTTAATAATAACCCTAATTACACTACATATTTGTGACTGGCTAATGTAAGCACAGTCGATGTAAATGCTGATTTATCAATCACATTGTAATAATTAACATAACTAGAGAAGCACTCAGTAGAGCGCAGACCTCCGCCACCGCTGTTTATTTTTTGACCTTTAGCTCGACCTTGATGTTGACCTTTGACCTAGTGTTTTATTTTTGTATGACTTTGACCTTTACCCTTGACATGTATTAATTTGCGTGGATTTTCATGCACTCATATATGAACCAGGTTTGAAGTCTCTGTGACAAGGATGTTCAAACTTATGGCTGATTACGTTATATGTTGAGATACTACCGCTAGGGAGTTAATAGGTCCTTTGACTGGCCAGACAGTACTACATTGGATTCCTCTCTCTGGTTACGGCTCATTCTGTCTTTGCCTACACGTACACTGAATAGTCTGGCATATTCTTTTCACATTCTCCTCTGACCTCATACACCTGACAACATTGAGATTATCAAACAATTCTTCACTCAAGGGGTTATCTACTGCACTGTAATTGTTCAGTGGTTAATTTCCTCTTGGTAAGGGTAGAAGTGACTCTTCAGCTATAGTAAGCAGCTCCTCTAGGAGAAGGACACTTCAAAATCAAACCATTGTTCTCTAGTCTTTGGTAGTGCCATAGCCTCTGTACCTTGTCTTCCGCTGTCTTGGATTAGAGTTCTCCTGCTTGAGGGTAGGCTTAGGCACGTTGTTCTATCTTATTTAACTTCCTCTTTTTTGGGGGGAAGTTTTTATAATTTATATCTGAAAGATGTAATTTAATGTTGTTACATATTTTGAAATATCTTATTTTGGTTGATTACTTCTCTTGTAATGTAATCATTTCATGGTTTCCTTTCCGTACTGGGCTATTTTTCCCTGTTGGAGCCTTTGGGCGTATAGCATCTCTATTTTCCAACTAGAGTTGTAGCTTAGCTTTTAATAATAATAATAATTATAATAATAATAATGACTGCTTTTCTCATCCATGGCCTTGAAATTTGACCTTCCAAGATTTAATCATCTCCAGCTCTTTACATAACAGTTTAAAATCCCTGAAACTTTCATTATTTTACGATTAAAATTGTGGCCAGAGGGTTGATTACCAGAATTTGACCCTCTGCTTGACCTCGGCCGTTAAATCGACCTTGACATTGGCGTGGATTTTCATACACCAAAATATGAACCAAATTTGGAGTCTCTGTGACAACGATGTCCAATCTTGTGGCTAATTACGTGAATTGGACATATTGCCTGGCTGTGACATTGACCTTGACCTTCCAAAATAATAATTTTCAGCTTTTTACATAACAGTTAATCCCTGCAAGTTTCATTACTCTACGATTAAAATTGTGGCCAGGAAGGTGTTTACAAACAAACTATTTGTAATCGTAAATTAGTTTTGATAAAAGTGAAAAATTCGCATTACATGCCACTATATCGGCTGCTATACATTTCTGCTGTGTTTTCTTCATATTAATTATGAATACTTTAATCAAGCTGAAGGAAAAAATCTTATATTTGCTCCTGCCCCATCATACCACCTAACTAGTCGGCTGTCCTCACATTTCTGTGAAACATTTAAGTCTCATATAGATTGTACTCTCTCTCTCTCTCTCTCTCTCTCTCTCTCTCTCTCTCTCTCTCTCTCTCTCTCTCTCTCTCTCTCCTATTCATTATATAGATTATCTCGTTGAACGTATTGTTATGCCAAAGATTGCAGAATCACTCAGAATCGATATGCAAGTAAAACGTGTTCTCTATAAACAGAGAATGTGTGCAGCCTTATAGGGAACGTCCTCCCATTCGGGTAGGACTAGCTTGCTTGGGGTTGAATTAAAAAAACTCTTAAAACAATACTTGCCTTCTAATTCAGACTGAAAAATACGTCACCAGATTTCAGCGTTGTCACCATCTATGTATTTAGCGACGTGTTGGTGTGTACGCCAGGGTAATACACGTAACACCAGCATTTAATTATGATTCCCATCCAGATTATAAGTTTGAGACGCACAGGTAACCAGGGGATTCCAGCTTATTCTTTCCTGAAAGGTCAAATAAACCGGGAATTGGAAACATAGGTATTAAAAAAAACATTCAGTATTCGAGATGTAACTTATCAACCGGTATGTTAAGACAAGGGTATTTAAAAAAAAATTCAGTATACAGAGAACTAATTTCTAAGCCGGTCTGTTAATACATAAGTATCTGAAATACATTTAATGTAAACAAATGATTTACTTATATCAACAGACCTTCAATAAACCATAAACGATATCCAAGTATTAGAAACTTGCACAAGTTAAAGTCAGCTTATCGCGACAATTTTCTTACAAACTACATGAACCTCGACTAGTTTTGTATACCCGTTAGCACCAACCACCCAACTGTTCGGGCTAACGGAAAGACAGTATAAGAAAGCTTCGTTATGCCAAGGACTCTAAACAGAGAAAGGCAGTACCTATAACAACGTGACTATCACTCCCTTAGTTCATGTCTTAAAACATATCTTTACGGTGGGCAAAAATAAAATCTATTATTACAGAATAATCGACTTCCTTCATATAAGTACTGTGCGTTCACGATACCGATCATTCAACTTCTGGCTCTATTAAATATATGTGGAATAGAGGCGTATGTTCAAAATATATATATATATATATATATATATATATATATATATATATATATATATATATATATATATATATAAATATCTATCTATCTATTTATCTATCTATGTATATATATATATATATATATATATATATATATATATATATATATCGCTGGATTTCTGCAAGTGGAAAAGGCTTTTTCTTGTTTGATAAGTAGTTCAGTGAATCAGATTATTTTATTCATAATAAGGGTGCACACATTCTCTGTTTATAGAGAACACGTTTTACTTGCATATCGATTCTGAGTGATTCTGCAATCTTTGGCATAATAATACGTACAGAGAGATAATTCATATAATGAACAGGAGAGAGAGAGAGAGAGAGAGAGAGAGAGAGAGAGAGAGAGAGAGAGAGAGAGAGAGAGAGAGAGAGAGAGAGTACAATCTATATGAGACTTAAATGTTTCACAGAAATGTGAGGACAGCCGACTAGTTAGGTGGTATGATGGGGCAGGAGCAAATATAAGATTTTTTCCTTCAGCTTGATTAAAGTATTCATAATTAATATGAAGAAAGCACAGCAGAAATGTATAGCAGCCGATATAGGGGCATGTAATGCGAATTTTTCACTTTTATCAAAACTAATTACGGTTACAAATAGTTTGTTTGTGAAAACTTTCCTGGCCACAATTTTAATCGTAATGAAACTTGCAGGGATTAACTGTTATGTAAAAAGCTGAAAATTATTATTTTGGAAGGCCAAGGTCAAAGGTCAATGTCACGGTCAGGCAATATGTCCAATACACGTAATTAGCCATAAGTTTGGACATCGTTGTCACAGAGACTTCAAACTTGGTTCATATTTTGGTGTATGAAAATCCACGCCAATGTCAAGGTCGATTTAAAGGCCGAAGTAAAGCAGAGGGTCAAATTCTGGTAATAAACCCTCTGGCCACAATTTTAATCGTAAAATAATGAAAGTTACAGGGATTTTTAACTGTTATGTAAAGAGCTGGAGATGATTAAATCTTGGAAGGTCAAATTTCAAGGTCATGGATGAGAAAAACGGTCATTATTATTATTATAATTACTATTATTATTAGAAGCTAAGCTACAACTCCAGTTGGAAAATCAAGATGCTATACGCCCAAAGGCTCCAACAGGGAAAAATAGCCCAGTACGGAAAGGAAACCATGAAATGATTACATTACAAGAGAAGTAATACAACCAAAACAAGATTTTTCAAAATATGTAACAACATTAAATTACATCTTTCAGATATAAATTATAAAAACTTCCCCCCAAAAAAGAGGAAGTTAAATAAGATAGAACAACGTGCCTAAGCGTACCCTCAAGCAGGAGAACTCTAATCCAAGACAGAGGAAGACAAGGTACAGAGGCTATGGCACTACCAAAGACTAGAGAACAATGGTTTGATATTGGAGTGTCCTTCTCCTAGAGGAGCTGCTTACTATAGCTGAAGAGTCGCTTCTACCCTTACCAAGAGGAAAGTAACCACTGAACAATTACAGTGCAGTAGATAACCCCTTAAGTGAAGAATTGTTTGATAATCTCAATGTTGTCAGGCGTATGAGGTCAGAGGAGAATGAGAAAAGAATATGCCAGACTATTCGGTGTACGTGTAGGCAACGACAGAATGAGCCGTAACCAAAGAGCCAGTCAAAGGACCTAATAACTCTAGCGGTAGTATTTCAACATATAACGTAATCAGCCATAAGTTTGAACATCCTTGTCACAGAGACTTCAAACCTGGTTCATATATGAGAGCATGAAAATCCACGCAAATTAATACACGTTAAGGGTAAAGGTCAAGGTCATACAAAAATAAAACACTAGGTCAAAGGTCAACATCAAGGTCGAGCAAAAGGTCAAAAAATAAACAGCGGTGGCGGAGGTCTGCGCTCTACTGAGTGCTTCTCTAGTTATGTTAATTATTACAATGTGATTGATAAATCAGCATTTACATCGACTGTGCTTACATTAGCCAGTCACAAATATGTAGTGTAATTAGGGTTATTATTAAAGCAAAATCCAAAATATGTTGTGTGATTGAGGTTATTATTAAAGCGAATTGCTTGTAATTCTATTCCATCGTGTGTTTAAACACAGAAACAAACAAACAAACAAAAACTTAAAAAGCATGAGTTTTTCGTATTTTCATTTAAAAAAAAAAAAAAAAGTCCTTTGTCAATAAATTCACTTTGTCGCACTTAATATTTTCAAAAATCAGACTACCAACAATCCATTTGTAACTCTTTCGAATTTTGGATTCTTATCTAAGTCATTCCACTAATTCGATTTTTGCCAGAAAAAAATTATCCCTTTTATAAATACGAATATTTCATTGTGCGTCGTTTCATCTGAATAAACTGAGGTAGCTTATTTTAGGTCGCGAAAGGTTGGGAAAACGCAACACTTCAAAGATAAATCAAATCATTTGGTATTACTCTCTCTCTCTCTCTCTCTCTCTCTCTCTCTCTCTCTCTCTCTCTCTCTCTCTCTCTCTCTCTCTCTGCGTTAGCATTTCTTATTTACAGGTGAATATAAGTTTTAGAAATAGATATATGGCATTTGTTTGATCTAGTGAAACGCCTAGTAACCAAAAATATCATCATACATTTTTTCAAATTCGCCGAATAAACTTCAGCAAGAAAGTTTACAGGACGAATAAATTATCTACATTCTAAATTACCGGAAAACTGAATTGATCATAGTTTATCACACAAAGGTAATTAAAAACACTATAAACTTTCTACTCCAATCACACTAATTGAAAGAAATATTTCAGTTTAGATATACAAATCGTAATTAACGTAATTCAAGCATCATTTAATGATTAAATATGGAGGTATGTAATTAATGTAAAGGATTCTCATAATGACATATTAAATTCCACAAACTGTACAAAAGCAACGTTGGAGGAGAGTCATTAAAGCGATGGCTGCCAATGCTTAATATGCAGTTGCTCTTAATCAGTCTTGTGAGCGAGCAGCGAGCAGCGAGTTTGCTGGCAATTAACTAATGGTGTGTAGTTGATGACGAGGATTTGATGGATGGTGTGTAATTCACGCTAATGGCTGAAGGGAATAGTTCTTAGATTTTCACTCAAGTAATGTTTTTCTTTGGGATTTTTATCATTTTCTTCGTCTTTTTGAATATTTTAATATTCGATCGTCTTTTCAGCATATATGATAAGATAAAATTTTAATTCTTTTAAAAATAAGAACCGTGATTTGATGGTTGGGTTTTAATTGACGCTAATGACTGAAGAGAAAATTTCTTATATTTCTAAAAAAATTTCTAATCTTTCTCTTTATGATTTGTATCATTATCTTCGTGTTTTTCTTCTTTTGAAGCATCTTTTAATGCTTTATCATTTTTCTCTTTCTCTCTCCTTTGAGCGTGAGTGCCGCTGGGGTGTACATGTGTCGTGTTTTAGCTTTTGTATCACGATTAGAACATCGTTGAGAAGATATTAGTTAATCTAATGCAGGATACAAAGGGAAAAGAAACAGAACACTATGTCTACAGCTATGTCTACCCCTAACCCGGTCTGCCTCATATGTGAAACCACGTAGGGAGACCGGAAAATATGGATAGGATTTGAGTGCAATAGATCCTATCATAAGAAATGTGTGTTTATGGTGACAGGCATCAGTCATAATGGAATAACACACCTTAATTGGTTATGCCCACACTGCGTAGTTGAAGGAAGAATTGAGTATAAGA
>NC_090744.1:37028161-37033161 GCF_036898095.1 Palaemon carinicauda
CAAAATCAAACCATTGTTCTCTAGTCTTGGGTAGTGCTATAGCTATTGTACCATGGTCTTCCACTGTCTTAGAGTAGAGTTCTCGTGTTTAAGGATACATTTGGGTCCACTATTCTATCTTATTTCTCTTCCTCTGGTATTTTTTAGTTTATATAGGAAATATCTATTTTAATGTTCTGTTCTTAAAATATATTGTTTTTCCTTGTTTCCTTTCCTCACTGGACTATTTTCCCGGTTGGAGCCCCTTGGCGTATAGCATACTGTTTTTTCCAACTAGGGTTGTAGCTCAAGAAGAAATAGTAATAATAATAATATCAGACTAAAAGTCATAGCCCACAAAGTATTGAAATGTATCACTTGCCAGAATAGAGGAGAAATGAGATTATGTTGAATTGAGAGCAAAGACCATTTGGGGACGTGATATAAAGTGCTCTGGCGATTGGTAACTAGGAGTGCGGGGTGGCTGATGACGTCCTGGGTTGCCATACGTGCCTCCATTGAACGAGATTGACTACGATTTCGCCCAGGGACAAACTTTTCCAGACTTTGCTGATATGCAGCCCACCATTACACCCTGGAGACCATTCAGAACTCATGTGCAACAAGGGGTAAAACCTTGCAGTTGCATTGTGAAGGAAAAGTTGAGGCACTGGTAACGGAGATTTGATATATATATATATATATATATATATATATATATATATATATATATATATATATATATATATATATATATATATATATATATATATATATACACACATATATATACATATATAAGTATATATATATATGTGTATATATATGTATATACAGTATGTATATATATATAAATTTATATATATATATATATATATATATATATATTATATATATATATCATCTCCTCCTATGCCTATTGGCACAAAGGGCCTCGGTCAGATTTTGCCAGTCGTCTCTATCTTGAGATTTTAATTTAATACTTCCCCACTCATCATCTCCCACTTCACTCCTCTTAGTTCTCAGCCGTGTAGGCCTGGGCCTTGTGGAGCCCAGTTAAACATTTGGTGAACAAATCTCACTTGAAGATTGCTAAGAGCATGCCCAAACCATCTCCATCTATCCCTCACCAGGATTTAATCCACATATGGCACTCGAGTAATCTCTCTTTTCGTTTCATTTCTAATCCTGTCCTGACATTTAACTTCCAATATTCTTCCAAGGGCTTTGTTCTTAAATCTATGAAATCTGCTGGATTTTGTTTCATTACTATACCACGACTCATGTCCGTACAGTAACCCCGTTCTCACTAAAGTGATATATAGTCTGATTTTCATATGTAATTTCAGGCGATTTTCTGATTTGCTTTTTTCAATCTTTCACTAAACTCCAATTCTAATGACCCTGTATTGGAGATCATTGTTCATAAATACTTAAAAGATTCTACCTCATTAATCCTTTCTCCTTCCATCGACATTTCATATTCCATTGCATATTCCGTTCTCCTATTTATCTTCAGCCCAACCTCGGGTGATATTTCATGCATTCTGGTAAGCAAGCATTGCAAACCTTGTGGTGTTCTGCTAATAAGGACAACATCATCAGCATACTATAGCGCAGCTAATTTCCTATTACCAATCCAGCCCATTCCTTCTCCACCATCTCCAACTGTTCTACGTAATTAAAAAACCCATGAGGAGGATAAACAACATAGGTAACAACACATTCCCTTGGAAAAATCCAGTGTCCACTGGAAATTAATTTGACAGGACTCCAATAACATTAACTTTGCATTGGCTATGCTTATGAACAGACTTAATTAAATTTACATATTCAGGAGGAATTCCATAATAATGGCGCCTCGTCAATGGAAAGTATATTACATCACAGGCAGGTCTCTCTCTCTCTCTCTCTCTCTCTCTCTCTCTCTCTCTCTCTCTCTCTCTCTCACTCTCTCTCTCTCTCTCAGATTAGGTTTACAACGCTTTTATTTTCCCTTCTCTTCCAAGAGCAGATTACTCTGTAAAATTTTGAGGAGGTAATATATATATATATATATATATATATATATATATACAGTATATATATATACATATTCTGTATATACAGTACATATATATATAAATATATATATATATATATATATAATCATATTTATATATATATGTGTGTGTGTATGTTTGCGTGTGTGTGTGTGTGTGTGTGTGTGTGTGTATAATCTTCGTATCATTTCTGTTTTATTATCAAGTCTTTTAGCAGAGTTTATGCTATTCTTGACTTCAGAATGAAACAAAAATGGCAAATCCACACACATGTCTTATACCGCTGGTATTCAGTAGCGTAGCCAGGAATTTCGATTAATATTTTTTTTCCAGGTGGAATTTTAGGAACCGGTTGGTTCTTAGGATCTTAATGGCAGTATGTGAAGAAACCATAGAAATGTGAAAATTCAATTAATAATGATGCAACATATCTCTCTGATATGATATATGTGATGATATTAGTGCAACTTATAAAATGGATACACAACAGCAAATAAGAATTTTACAATCAAGACATTAACCCTTCAGTCCTTTTCTATTGAACAGGTTAACATAACATGAGTCTCGTTCTATAGTTTATATACGGCAGATCTATTTTAACATTCCTTTATTCTATTTCTTTGCTGGGCTTATTTGCTTGTTGCAGCCATTGGGCTTGTAACTTGGTTAACAATAATAAGATGATGATGAAATAATAATAATAATAATAATAATAATATTAATAATAATGATAATGGATATAATAATAATAATAATAATAATAATAATAATAATAATAATAATAATAATAACTTTAACAAGAGCAATCAAAGATTTCTGACATCCGCCAATAAAAGACAGCAGATTTCTTAGCTCCAAAGTTATCTGTTATTTTGCGAAAGTTAGCAAGAAGAGGAGCTTTTAGCACTAGTTGGAGAATTGGTAATGTTACTCCTCTATGTAAATGTGTTTGTGGTAGCTCAAATCCCACTGATTACCGCCCAATTTCCATAACTCCCATATTATCTAAAGTTTTTGAACGTCTTCTGGCAAAACGTCTTAATAGGTTTGCTGAAGGTAATCATATATTCCCTAGTTTGCAATTTGGTTTTCGTAAAGGCCTTGGAGCATGTGATGCCCTTCTTACAATCTCCAATGCTGTACAGAAATCCCTTGATTGTGGTCGGGAAGTTCGTATGATTGGCATTGATTTTAGTGCTGCCTTTGACCGTGTTAATCATGAGGCCCTTGTTTTCAAACTGAAACAGTTGGGAGTGGGTGGGTCGTTTCTTAGCATTATCATTGATTTTTTAAGTAATAGATCTCAACGAGTTGTTGTTGATGGGCACCATAGTGATTATAGGAATGTGATATCCGGTGTTCCACAGGGTAGTATTCTTGGCCCATTACTTTTCATACTATATACACATGACATGTGGTTTGGCCTAGAAAACAAGCTTGTTGCATATGCAGATGATGCTACTCTTTTTGCATCAATTCCATCCCCTGAATGTAGAGCTAGGGTTGGTGAATCCCTTAATAGAGATTTAGCTAGAATTAGTGCATGGTGCAAATTATGGGGTATGAAGTTGAATCCTAACAAAACTCAAAGTATGATTGTAAGTAGGTCAAGGACGGTGGCTCCTCAACATCCGGATCTCAGTATTGATAATGTTTCTTTAAATATGTATGACTCTTTCAAAATTTTAGGTGTGATTCTCGACAGTAAATTTAGTTTTGAGATACATATAAGGTCTGTGTCTTCTTCAATTGCACAAAAAATAGGCTTATTGAGAAAGTCTTTCAAGATTTTCGGTGATCAATCTATTCTGAAGAAGGGTTTTAATTCTTTCATTCTACCTTGTTTCGAGTATTGTTCTCCTGTTTGGTGTTCAGCTGCTGATTCTCATCTTAATTTGTTGGACAGAAACTTACGGTCTATTAAATTTTTTATTCCTGATCTAGATATTAATCTCTGGCACCGTCGTTCAATTAGTTCATTATGCATGTTGCATAAGATTTTTCATAACTCTGACCATCCTTTACAGTCAGATCTCCCTGGACAATTCTATCCTGTTCGTAATACTAGGCAGGCAGTTAATTCTAATAGCCAGGCCTTCTCCATCACGAGGCTCAATACTACGCACGTACTCTAGAAGTTTTATTCCAGCTGTGACCAAGTTGTGGAATGATCTTCCTAATCGGGTGGTTGAATCAGTAGAACTTCAAAAGTTCAAAGATGGAGCAAATGCTTTTTTGTTGACCAGGCGGACATGCGTCTTTTTATAGTTTATTTATGACATATTTGTTTTTGATGTTGTTAATAGTTTATATATGACATTTCTGTTTTTGACGTTGTTACTTATTTTAGAATGATTTATTGTTAATTTGTTCCCTTCATTTATTTATTTCCTTATTTCCTTTCCTCACTGGGCTATTTTTCCCTGTTGGAGCCCCTGGGCTTATAGCATCTTGCTTTTCCAACTAGGGTTGTAGCTTGGATAGTAATAATAATAATAATAATATTAATAATAATAAAAGGATAATGGAGTCGTCCTTGACCTAAGATCTATCTGTGGTGGAAATTTCGTCAAAATCCGTCAATTTGTTTCCCCGTGGGATGCGTGTGGTGTAATGCATTCCAAAGATTCCCAGAACCCCTTTGAATTCATTCATAAAGACGAGGTCCGATTCATCGTACGTGTGTGTGTGTGTGTGTGTTTGCCCCTGTTGGTTGGAATACTACTAGTATTGACAATCTGAATAAATCTGAAAAAAATATGTCAATATATCGCAAATTTTTCAAGAAGTTATAGCTATGGATGTATCATTGTAACTGCAATAAGATAATTTGCTAAACATTTGTCACAAACAAGAAATTGAGGGAACTTAGTACAGATGTTCACATATCTTAAGAATAGCGTGTCATATTCCGCTGTATATTTTTGCTAATAAAAATGGAGAAATTATTTTGTTTTTGAATTCATCTTTACCTTATTC
>NC_090744.1:37038161-37073161 GCF_036898095.1 Palaemon carinicauda
TAAATGTTTTTTCTTTTATATTAAATCACCCTCTCTCTCTCTCTCTCTCTCTCTCTCTCTCTCTCTCTCTCTCTCTCTCTCTCTCTCTCTCTCTCTCTCTCTCTCTCTTTTTATTTAACCCCATTATTGATATTTACCTGGTTCTCAATAAAGATCATCCCAATTTTATCTCATACAGGAAATTAAGATGTCGTTGAAGTAAACCCGATAATACCTCCACCAAAGAATGAACCCCAAATAATTAGACCGCTTGACATCTATTCCTCCAAAACACAGTCTTCCAAGATCTTGGCCATGAATACGAGGTCATCGTCTGTAGAGAGCACTCGCCGAATGAATTCTCTTGAGGATCTCCAAGGCGATGTCATGATCTCAGATTTGCTCGCTGGATGGTGAAGGATTAGGATGAAACGAGTGCAGATCTGCTAACTTGATAAATTTTAGTTTATTTGAGTGGGTCTCAGTTTAGTAAAGTGTGTTTTCTATCTTAGGACTAATGTATCAGTTACTGTATACAGTATGTCTGCGTAATATTGATTATTTTGATCTGTAATTGTATTATATTTATGTATAATTGTAGATGCATTATGAGTATATACTTTACTGTTACTTGTATGTTGTACATCTGACCTGTCCTTTCAACAATCCAACTCGGAAAATGGGATATGAACTACGGTTATGAAAGCATGAACTTTTGTCCCAAATACAATCGGTATACTTTCTTTCCCTGACGTTTTGTTATACAATGTTTGTATGTATGCTAGTACTCTCTCACTGTATTATATATATTACAAACATTTTTATCAATATATCAGTTTTCCTGATGATGTCAAGAAGACGAAACAGGTTAAAATTCGCTCAGTATTTTAATTCATCATTGTGGTTTATTGTATTTGATCATTACATATACAGGTGTTTTATGCATATATGTATATACAATATATATATATATATATATATATATATATATATATATATATATATATATATATACCGTATATACGTGTGTATTTTCTTTGTTTTCAACAGTAAGCCGTTTCTGCTAATGGGATGGCTCAAGAAACGAGCAACCCGAGTCGATGCCATATACACACAGTTCGAGGATGAAGTAGGCAGTGACTTTTTTATAGTCATCCTTTTGAAGTACCCGCTGTTAGGGACAACGGACTTATGCCGATTTAGCAAAAACCGATGAGAATGGTGAATAAGAGTAAAAGGTTATGTATGGAAAGAAATGCCACCAGAAAGGATATGGAACAAATGGGTGTCAGAATGCAAAAGGCTGTCTAGGTTGAACGCAGTCCTGGATCAATAGAATATTTTGGTTTGTTGACTGTGGAGGTTAGAAGAGAAACTGAGAGGTGATTGATGCAAATCTTAAAATTGCTAATGTAAGGCTGCTAATGGTAGTTAAAGGGTTTTTTGATGACGTAAGAAAAGTGATTTTGAGGTTGAATAAACAAAAGACACCTGGATTTTATGGGATTAAAATTGAAGTGTAGCAATACGGTGACAATGATTTGATTAAATGGTTGACCAGGTAAAGGTATGTCTGTGAGATGAAAAGATACCTCAAGACTGGTCGAGATGAATAATCTTTTGATTGTGTAATGGTAAAGGCTATAAAAGCAACAGTAAGAATAATAGCGCATAACGTTGGCAAGTATACTATGGAAGGTATATGGAAGGATATTTGAGGAAGTAAATCAGGTGACAAAATGACTGATAAGGAAAGGACTTTGGGTTTTGATCGGGAGGAGGGAGCTGAATGGTAACCGTTGAGCCATTTTGTATTAAGTAGGCCTTCTAAGTTTGGGACAAGGTTAACTACTCGTTCAAATGCTCGACCAACTAGCTCTCCTTAGGGAAATCTAGGTAGGTACTAAACCAACTTTTCAGCCAATATCCTCTCCTTAGAAGTTCAAGAAGGGCACCAGGGCAAATGAGGGTGCTCCTATGGTCATCTGCGGTGAGTTTCATGGTGACCTTTTGGCCAATCCTCCAGGATGACTATTCAGTCAGTTAGCACTACTTCATAAAAGGTACCTAGTCAATTGCTCTACCAAAAACTGTGCCTCAGTACTTATAGGAAGAGCACTATAGTGACTTTTTTTACCTACTAGCACTCTTGAGGGTACACTGAGGAACACAATGGTGATTGCTCTGTCAGTTAATGCATCTCAAAGCCATTTTTTGGCAAATATTACCCCAGGAGCTTCAAGCAAGGCACCAGCATGATCATTGTCATATATATTGGAATTAATTTCTTGTCCTTATAAAACTGTGTTTTGGGAATCTGAGTTATTTCATTGTCCTTAGCATTGAAAACTTAATTCATTTTACCCTAAATGTGTGGTACAGAATGAAGAAGAGGAAGTTTGTGGGGATACCTTTGAAACTTAAATTTGATCCTTAGGAACTAAATTTAGTGTTGTAGAACTTCGTTGTGGATTCGGGTTCTGTCTCCAAGGCAAGGCTCTTAGGTATTCCCCCCCCCCCCCCCCCAGAGTTTTGGGACATGGAAGATCCAGATACCTCTTGTAATATTTGATTAATCTCTAGCTAAAAATAAATTATTACTGTTTGGCTTTCTTCTACTTATCGTTTGTAAGAATATATGATATATCTTTGTAAAGATGCCCTGATAACGTTCATAATTTATTGATTGAAACGGCTGTCTTCAAAAGTTAGCTAAATGAAGGAGCTCAATAATAAATTTTATCTTTTCTTCAAGAGAAGGTACAGACAATAAGATTATTTTTTTTTCAATAACTGATGCAAACAATCGGTTAGTCTTTGCTGAAAATTTTCGGAGAAAACGACTGTGAATAACTCTCCAAAAGAGACTATATATATATATATATATATATATATATATATATATATATATATATATATATATATATACACACACATATATATATATATATATATATATATATATATATATACGTATATATATATATATATATATATATATATATATATATATATATATATATATGTATATATATATATATATTTTATATATATATATATATATATATATATATATATATATATATATATATATACATAGATTATATATATATGTATACATATATATATATATATATATATATATATATATATATATATATATATATATATGATTTACATATGTATATATATATATATATATATATATATATATATATATATATATATATATATATATATATATATATATATATATATAAAGGGATGGGAAAAGGACGGGGTGGAATCGAGGTGAGGGAGATTGGCGGACCTTTTTTTCACTGTTTTGTTCATATCCATTTCTGGGTTATCAAGATTTGCCTCTTGTTACAATTAGCGATACATGATTCTCTTATAAATTACCTCTCTGGTTCTAAAACACTATAGCAAAATCTCGTTCTGATACGAGTGTTCGTTACAGAGTACTGCTTTGCTGATCATGGTAATTCACAAATACTTTCACCACGTCAAGGTACCACTACTCAGAAAGCTATATATATAAGGAGCTAGCGTTCGATCCCAAGTATGAGGTAGAAATTTATTTCTATTTGAACACGATGTTGTGTTGATATTTATCCATATTGAGTCATTAGGGGTAATTTGAATGAATTACTACCAATTGTGTCACGTAGTGGGCCGGGAAATCGGGTAAAACTCGCTAGTAAGAGACTGATGTCTCGCCAGGTAAATCCTCGGACAGCTGGCTAGCGTCAGGTTCCGATTTCCTTTATGGCCTCTCGTGGCATGGTTGGTTTCGACCTGGCGTTTCAGTAGAAGGGGCTAGCGTTCGATCCCAAGTATGAGGTAGAAATTTATTTCTATTTGAACACGATGTTGTGTTGATATTTATCCATATTGACTCATTAGGGGTAATTTGAATGAATTACTACCAATTGTGTCACGTTGTGGGCCGGGAAATCGGGTAAAACTCGCTGGTAAGAGACTGATGTCTCGCCAGGTAAATCCTCGGACAGCTGGCTAGCGTCAGGTTCTGATTTCCTTTATGGCCTCTCGTGGCATGGTTGGTTTCGACCTGGCGTTTCAGTAGAAGGGGCTAGCGTTCGATCCCAAGTATGAGGTAGAAATTTATTTCTATTTGAACACGATGTTGTGTTGATATTTATCCATATTGACTCATTAGGGGTAATTTGAATGAATTACTACCAATTGTGTCACGTTGTGGGCCGGGAAATCGGGTAAAACTCGCTGGTAAGAGATTGATGTCTCGCCTGGTAAATCCTCGGACAGCTGGCTAGCGTCAGGTTCCGATTTCCTTTATGGCGTCTCGTGGCATGGTTGGTTTCGACCTGGCGTTTCAGTAGAAGGGGCTAGCGTTCGATCCCAAGTATGAGGTAGAAATTTATATATATATATATATATATTTATATATATATATTTATATATATATTTGTACATATATATATACACACACATACATATATATATTTATATATATCTATATATACATATATATATGCATATACAGTATATATACACACACATATAAATATATATATATATATATATATATATATATATATATATATATATATATATATATATATATATAAATATATATAAATATATATATGCATATATATGCTTATATATACACATTACATATATTCATATATATATACATGCATATATATATATACATAGATAAATATATATAAATTACATATATATATGTATATATATATATATATACATATATATATATATATATATATATATATATATATATATGTATATATATATATTGTCTACTGATAATGAGCTAACACGCAAAAATAATAGAATTTCGATTAGAAATGTAATTGCCTAAATGGCTTCCTTTATTCAGAAATATATGAGGCAATCTCTCCCTCTCTGAACTCATGCGAAAATATTTGTCAATACATAAATAAAAACAACTAAAGCAGCACGTCGATGAATATTTATCTCATCAATGGTTATGAATTAATCTCGATCATGCTGATATATATGTAATAGAAAAATGTGAAGCTTAATGAATATATGAGAAAAATGCCACATGCAGAGCATCCCGGAAAAAAATTCAGGTTATCATTTTTATAAAGTATTTCCACCGGGAACAGCGTTTCTAGTAAGTAAATTATTTAAATGGATTTTAAACATTATTATGAACGCTTGTCGTGGATTAATATTTCAGAAAGTTTTCAAAAGGTGGAGATTAGAGAAAGCCTCTTTTTTTCAGTTTTCTTTAGAACGTCTATTCACTTATTTTGCTGTGTGGAATTTTCCACCATTGTGGCTCATAGCCACTCACACTGGACTTTCGATTTCTGTTACAGGTGCTGCTAGACTTCTTATTAGTACAGTTGGCAATATCACGTGTGGTCAGCTCCGTCAAATTTGTTGCAAATAAGTCTGGTGTCGGCCAATCCTAAAGTTCTAATTTTCCAGCGGAAATACTAAACCTTTTGGAACCAGTCCTAGTAGGGTAAGACATACAAAAGTTATGGTTTCAACAAAGAATCTAGTCCAGATCAAATTTTGAGATAATGTGATAAATTGAATAATGAAGAAAAAAAAAAACATATATTTGGTCTCACAAACTGGGTTTTGACAACCGTGCTAGGTTTGTGGTATCATCAGTGATCAACAACATGTGGGTCATTACTTTATAAATTTCATGGGTATAATCACCAATTTACCATGAGTTAAGAATGGTTTAGAGGCGCCTATAAAGGTCTAGGATCTAGGACAACTGCCCCCGAGACAACTGCCCCCAGGACAGTTGCCCCCCGACAACTGCCCCCAGGACAATTGCCCCCGTAGGACAACTGCCCCCCGGAAAATTGCCCCCCGTATTGCCATTTACGTAATTACTTTTTAGTAAAAATTTACGAAGATGTCTTCCTAATTACTCATTCGGTCATTGAACAAATAATTGTATCTATTTCCTAAATTTATTACCATTTATGTAGTTATTTCCTAATTAGGTAATAGGTCGTACGATTTATAGTTTATTTTCGAAAGCTATCGCCAATTGGCTAATTCTGTATAGTCAAACAAATGTTTACAAAAAAAAAAAAAGAAAGAAAAAAAAAAGTAAGGATTATGTGTCTAATCGGTCGTATGAGTTATAGTTTATTTTCGAAAGCTATCGACAATTGGCTAGTTCTGGATAGTCAAAGAAATGTGTACAAAAAGAAGAAAGTAAGAAGGATCCCGTGTCTAATCGGTCATACGCGTTAGAGTTTATTTTCGAAAGCTATCGCTAGTTGGCTAATTCTGTATAGTCAAAAAAAAAAAAAAAAAAAAAAAAAAAAAAGTAAGAAAGAAGGATCCAGTGTCTAATCGGTCGTAGGAGTTATGGCTTATTTTCGAAAGCTTTCGCCAATTGGCTAATTCTTTATAGTCAAACAAATGTTTACAAAAATAAAGAAAGTAAGAAGGATCCAGTGTCTATTCAGAAATACAAGAAGTAACATAACCCATCATGGAGTTCGTCAAAAGTGAACGTGGAAAAATGAAGCTTATTTATGAAGGATACATCTTTATGAAGCAGAAGGAATTGGCAAATAATGTTACATCTTATGAATGTGAAAAACGCCGCCATAATAACTGTAAAGCGAAAGTAAAAGTTTGTGAAAATGAAGTAGTTGGCTATGTAAATGATCACACCCATGCTGTTGACCGACCCCGCCGTGAAGTTTTGTTTGTACAACAGGAAATAAAGGCTAAATCTATTGCTATCGAAGAAAACGCTATCAGGATTCTAGCATACAAATAGCAAACATTGTGCTAAAATTTGAGAACCACGATGTATTGGAATTTTTGAGATACATAGCTCATAATCTAAAATTCTAGTATTTAAATCCCTTTTCAATATTTCTGCAACCCATCTATGTACAAATTTCAGTATATAATGTTATCTTTTTAAAACATGTATTTTTTAAATCATGTATTTTTATTAACAATAATAAAACATTAGTTTTAATAGTTATTATGTATTTTTATTTTTTACACCATTGTCCAGTGGTTTTACAAGGGCAATTGTCCCGGGGGCAGTTTTCCTACGGGGGCAGTTGTCCTGGGGGCAGATGTCAGGGGGTAGTTGTCCGGGGGCCAGTTGTCCAGGGGGCAGTTGTCCTGATACCAAAGGTCTACTCGTTGAGCTGCAAGCAACCACTGCTTGGTACCCTAGACCCCTTTATCTGTGTGTGTGTTTCTCTCTGTGGTAACATGTTTCATAGAAAGTAGTCCATTTTCATTTCTACAGAAACATGTTTCAGAGCTAAAGCTCTTGTTGAAACACAATCCCATAGTGACCAACGGTGTGTAATTTCTTTTCATCCTGCCCATTATGTTATGTAATTATGTAGTTTATTTGTGAATATATGGCTGCTCTTAACTAAAGACAGAATCAGAATCGGGGTCTTTTGTTTATTATACTAATGAAGCAATTAATGGAAAAGCTTTTGCATTCACCCTAACGTAAAATAAAGTATTAAAAATATTTAGTGGATTGCATTTGATAAATAATAATTAATGATTCAATAAGATCCTTAGGATATTAAGATACTCAAAACGAAACTAAAGACGAATTAAGTTATTTAATGAAATTGCAGAAATGATTTGACGAAAACAGCAAACTTCAGCTGTCGAATGAAAAGGGTCACGAGATGGGTAAATAAAAGAGGGTACACATGGGAAACAGACAAAGAGAACACATCTGGACATCGAACAGAAAGATTTAGACAAACAAACAGGAATTCCCAAACGCAGAGTTAGACAAACAGAGGTTATATCTAAGCAAATAAAGAGGGTTACACTTGGACAAATAGAGGGTTACTCTTCATAAAGAGGTAGAAATTCACCTATTGACCCAAAGGATATTCTGCTAAAGGGCCATCGTTCGTAAATGAAATTCTAAAAATTTTAACTTCACAAATCCAGACTTCAAATTATAATCCACTACTGTTTCATCCAGGAATCTGTCGTTGAGGAAGATTGGTTTCTAAAATTCTCATTTAACAACGACTGGAACAGAACAGATTAAATTTTCTCCACATTTAAAGACAGGTTTTTAAACTTTTATTGATTAAGTATCCCATTTTGGGGAAAAAATCGTGCTCTTATTTTCCAATTTCCACTCTTTTACCTTGTATTTTCATTACATTGTTTATATTCTGGTGCATTTTAGGGAGACTAGTTTTTGGTTATTTAATTTTTCGGTGTTTACTCTCAATGTTTTGTGCTAACTAAATATTTGCTGCATTTATAGTCCTTCTAATGTCTTCTATTCTTATTACACATATCTTTATTTCGTCTGATTACTCTCTCTCTCTCTCCCTCTCTCTCTCTCTCTCTCTCTCTCTCTCTCTCTCTCTCTCTCTCTCTCTCTCTCTCTCTCTCTCTCTCTCTCTATCTTCACCTTTGCCTCTGCCATTCATGAGCGACCTTTGTAATCTTTAAAAGTTTTAGGAAATGATAATATCAATATATGAATGAAATTTCAAGAACAACACTTGAGAGAGAGAGAGAGAGAGAGAGAGAGAGAGAGAGAGAGAGAGAGAGAGAGAGAGAGAGAGAGAGAGAGATTGAAGTGCTCACATTTTTGTGAGAAATCTTTCCTACTCTTCTCGTATCGACTTTGTTTTAGAAATCCCGTTTGGAGAGGAAATTTCAACATCAACGAGCTAATGAAGTACTTATATTGTTAATGAACCGATCCACTCACGCTTCAGTGATGGATGGAATATGTAAATAAGTGATTAATTATCCGATAAACTAAGTTATCAATCAATCAAAGTTTATAAATATAAAGTATTTTTATGTTTACATAAATACTGTATATATACATGCATACACACACACACATGTATATATATATATATATATATATATATATATATATATATATATATACATGTGTGTGTGTGTGTGTGTGTGTAGAAATCACGAAACCTGAAACGTGATTAATATAAAAAGAATATGTATTCTCATTGTTGAGTCTGTTGATGTCTCTAATGGAGTAAAGTACTAAGTCCAATCAAGTCTTTTCATTTTTCCTTTCGTGGCTGTAATATATATGTATATATGTATATATATATATATATATATATATATATATATATATATATATATATATATATGTATATATATACATACATACATACATATAAAACACACTGACACATTTTATCATGTTCGTTGGAAAGCATTCAACACTGCTCATTATCACCCATCGATGCTTACAAGTAAGATTTCCATGGCGCTGCCTTTGATGTCTATATGAAATGTTTAATGGCTCCTGTTTCATTGAGTATCATATTCTAAGATGAATTATTCACTAATCTTGAATGTAGATTGTAAAGTAGAACTTGTATCTAGTTCATTTACATCTCAACATTATTCCGTGTCTGTGTCAACTTGGGAATTTTAAGGTCCACCATGCAGAGGCTCTGCTAACTTTAAATTTTCACAGGAATATTGTATATGCCAGACAGTTATATTTTATTTGCAGGTATATTCCTCTGGAGCCACATGATTTATTCTTGTATTTTATTCACACCATTGAATACCTCTGCTTCTATATTAGTCATTAATTTTCCTTACTTTAAGGGCTGTTTTTCTGGTCCTATACAGCAGGGGAACTCTAGCCTCTACAGGACATCCACAGTCCTTTTATCATGTTCTTTTGAAGGCATTCAACATTTCACAAAGAATATTGCTCGTTTATAGTCAAATATACACTATCGAAGCACTTTCAGAACAAGAAAGTCTTCAGTTTCCTTTAGAAAGCCTTAATACCTCCATTCTTTCCAATGTCTAGTGGGAGTTTATTGTACAGTATAGTCTCGGGGCTGCATAGCTCTTGATAGCTCGATTGATAGAGTCCCTGCTGGCATGGTTTCGACTAAGAGGTCTAGGTTCGAATCCTTACCCAGTCAGAAGCATTTATCATAAATGAATTTCCATTGGACATATTTTCCCAAAGGTAGAATTCGATATTTAATGCCATTTTGGTTGATATTTTCTTACTGCATATATCAATAATTCAGGAAACCGATATACATACATACATACATACATACATACATACATACACAAACAAACAAACACATACACACACACACACACACACATATATATATATATATATATATATATATATATATATATATACACACTGCATGTGTGTATGCGAGTGGAACGTGTGTGTGAAACCCTTCAGGCGAAACTTACATCACCTAACGCATCTTCTCTTCGTTGAGAAATCCATCTATCTGCTTTGAACCCTTCAGCCCTCCTTGATATGCAAACCAATACCGATGTCAATGGCACTCTCCACAAACTTTGAAAGCCCAAACAAACTTTAACATCTTGCTGTTTGATCCCAGATTCCAAGTCCGTTGTTCAACTTCCCTTTCTTGCCATTCATGGACGCCCTAAATAGCAGTGAAAATGGAATGGCTTTCATGTCAGTATAGACGCACGGTCGCATATGTATATCATTCTTGAGAAGATTTTTTTATTTTTATAAAAAATAGGATGCACTGTAATAGAATTGATGACGTTAATAATTATTATTGTCAAAGAAAAAAGAGAGACTTTGAATGCGAGTAGGAATCATATCAAGATTTCAGGCTGAAATGTACAAGAAAGGAATATTCTGTATGTGATTATCAAAGCTTCGTACGTCTTCGGTATATGTGTGTGTGTGTATAAAACACATACCTATACACACCTATATATATATATATATATATATATATATATATATATATATATATATATATACATGTGTGCGTACAACATACTTGTAGGTGTGGGTGTATATATAGAGTAGACATGGTCTATTCTGAATTATTGAGATTCGTAAAATATATACAATTACATACACACATATATTATATATATGTGTAATATATATATATATATATATATATATATATATATATATATATGTGTGTGTGTGTGTGTGTGTGTGTGTGTGTCCCATGTCAACGGATAATGAGACATCGGAACATGGGGTTTTTCACTTTATTACAAAAAGATTTGTGAATACACTTACCAAGCCAGATACTCTCAGACGAGTACCTACTTGATCTTATGATCGCTCGAGTGGTATTGCTTACCCATTGGCAAGTAAAATGCAATGTTGCTCTGTCAATATGCTGAATTGTTAGATTTTGTGGAATTCTCCACTGTGATGGAAATATACTGCCACCAATAGGCTTAACATACGCCATAAATCAGACTTCACACACCTGACCTATAACAGAGTTCAGTGATCGCGCACCATAGTTAGTGACAGTCATAGTACTCTTAAAAAAGGTCATTAATCTTACTGTATAAAACACATATTTTACATACAAGGATTAGGAAATTATATATATATATATATATATATATATATATATATATATGTGTGTGTGTGTGTGTGTATATACATATATACACACGCATATATATATACTGTATACATACATATATATATATATATATATATATATATATATATATATATATATATATATATATATATATATATATATATACAGTATATATATACATATATACATATATGAATATATATATATACATATTATATATATAGCATATACATATATATATATATATATATATATATATATCGTATTTCCCGTGTCATAAGACGCACCTTTTTTCACGAAAAATTCCCCCAAAATCACCCTGCGTCTTAACACTAAGAAAAAGTTGTATAGGGGAATTTGACACACCTCAAACACCAAACTATTGACATACAAGCACTCAAACTCATGAGATAGAACATAAACCTACAATTATCATTCATATAATATAAATTAATTAATTTTTATATTGCACTTCATTTAATGAACTACATTAGCAAATTATTTGTTTATTTTGGTAATCAGCTGATGACTCGCTAACCCCCTTCCACAAATAAACATGCCAACTAGTTGTCTCGTAGCAGACGACATGATGACATTGTTGTTTATTCAGTATATATCTATTTTCTCATATTTTGTTATTTTGTAATAAAGCAATATATTGATAATGACTTTGTTGCCTGAGTTCCGAAATAATACAAACTGACAGTTGCTGAATACAACCTTGGCAAAAAACTTCTGTTAGGGCTCGGCCAGACCAAGCGCGGCTAGCGGGGAGGTTAGCGGCAAGAGGATCCAGCTGATAATTGAAACCTTAGGTATCTTATGTAGGTGGCCAGATAGGAGTCGCGGGAAGCCTCGCGACTCCTATCTGGCCACCTACATAAGATACCTAAGGTTTCAATCATCAGCTGGAACCACTTGCCGCTAACCTCCCCGCTAGCCGCGCTTGGTCTGGCCGGGCCCTTAGTTGAGTGCAGGCAGTATTACCAAGTTAGCAGAAAAGTAACTAGACCCAGAATCACATAAAGAGTAGCGAAAGTATTCCACCTAAAATAATTTATTGATTTCTATAATCAATAACTACATTTTATGTGAATATTTATAGGGTATATGAGGAATTTTGGAACTATCACTAGAATTTTACATCTTTACCAAAATTTTATAAAGAACCTTTGGCAATGCTGCTTTCATGTAAACAAATTTTATAAAGAACCTTTGGCAATGCTGCTTTCATGTAAACAAGCTTAAAACAACACTTGAAACACCAAGCACTATGAGTAAACGTGCAGTTGTGGTGGAAACTACGACTGGTTTAGTTGTTTCTTATAAGAATATGTAATAGCATTGGGATAATTCTAATAAATATTAACTTGAACATTTCATAATACACCCAAAATAAGAAAAGTTACTGTGCCAGACAATAATCAGGCTAGAGTCGCTGACCATGGATTTCTGCTAAGAAGTTTTTAAAATCCTCATTTTTTTTTTCTAAAACTGCCTTGCTTATTTAAGGGTGCGTCTTACCACTTGTAGCATCTTATCACACGGGAAATACGGTATATATATATATATATCATTCTTTTATGTGGCTGGTTTAAGTTGTTTTATTTTTTCTTTATAAGGTGTTATCTAATAACAAATCCAACCTATGATCAAGGTTAATGTGAGTAAGGTTTGGTTAGGTTGGGTAGGGATTGTTGGGCTTTTATCAGTGCGTATGGGCCAGGTAGTGAGAAAAGGGAAGAAGAGCGGAATGAGTTCTGGAATGAATTAACTAGGTGTGTAGAAGGACTGGGTAGAAGGAATTATGTAGTTGTCATGGGTGACTTAAATGCTAGAGTGGGCGCTGGAGAGGTAGAAGGTGTCATTGGGAAGTATGGCGTACCAGGTGAAAATGAGAGTGGTGAGCGACTGGTAGATGTGTGTGTTGAGCAAGAGATGGTGATAAGTTCTAGCTTTTTGAAAAAGAAAGATAAAAACAAGTATACATGGGTAAGAGTGGCAAATGGAAGAGCAGTAGAAAGGACATTAATGGATTATGTGTTGATAACTAAAAGAATGTTTGGAAGATTGAGAGACGTGCATGTTTTTAGGGGTATGGCTAACGGTATGTCTGATAATTTTTTGGTGGAAGGAAAATTAGTTGTAGCAAAAAAGTGGGGGAATAGATTAGGTGGATGTAAAAGGGAGCTAGTGAGGGCTGAAGAGCTAATAAAACCTGGGGTAAAAAGTAAATATCAAGAAAGGTTGAAAATGGCATATGACGAAGTGAAAGTAAGAGAAACTGGTAATTTAGAGGAGGAGTGGAAGTTAGTAAAAGAAAATTTTGTTGGGATTGCATGTGATGTGTGTGGCAAGAATGTTGTTGGAGGCAGCATGAGGAAGGGCAGTGAATGGTGGAATAAAGGAGTGAAGGTAAAAGTGGAAGAAAAAAAAAGAGGGCTTTTGAAAAATGGCTGTAGAGTAATAGTGTAGAGAAGTATGAAAAATATAGAGAGATAAATGTGGAAGTAAAATGCAAGATAAGTGAGGCAAAGAGGGCAGCTGACCAGAGGTCGGGTCAGGGATTGGGTCATTCATATGAAGAGAATAAGAAGTTTTGGAAAGAAGTGAAGAGAGTAAGGAAGGCTGGCTCATGAAATGAAGAGACAGTGAAAGATGGAAATGGAAGGTTGTTAAAAGGAGAGGAGGCAAGGAAAAGGTGGGTGGAATATTTTGAAAGTTTACTGAATGTTGAGGATAATAGGGAGGCAGATATAATTGCTGTTGCAGGTGTTGAGGTGCCAGTGATGGGAGATGAGAATGAGAGAGAGATTACAAAAGAGGAAGTGAGGAGTGTACTAGATTAAACGAGAGTTGGAAAAGATCTGGTATGGATGGTGTGAGAGCTGAGATGTTGAAGGAAGGGGGTGTGACAGTACTTGAATGGTTGGTGAGATTGTTTAATATGTGTTTTGGTTGTCAATGGTACCAGTAGATTGGGTTTGTGCATGTATTGTACCACTATATAAGGGTAAGGGAGATGTGCATGAGTGTTGTAATTCAAGAGGTATTAGTTTGTTGAGTGTAGTTGGAAAAGTGTATGGTAGAGTACTGATTAATAGGATTAAGGATAAAACAGAGAATGCAATCTTAGAAGTACAGGGTGGTTTTAGAAGAGGTAGGGGTTGTATGAATCAGATTTTTACAGTTAGGCAGATATGCGAGAAATATTTATCAAAAGGTAAGGAGGTGTTTGTTGCATTTATGGATCTGGAGAAAGCGTATGATAGAGTTGATAGGGAAGCAATTTGGAATGTGATGAGGTTATATGAAGTTGGTGAAAGGATGTTGCAAGCAGTGAAAAGTTTCTACAAAGGTAGTAAAGCATGTGTTAGGATAGGGAATGAAGTGAGCGATTGGTTTCCGGTGAGAGTGGGGCTGAGACAGGGATGTGTGATGTCGCCGTGGTTGTTTAACTTGTATGTTGATGGAGTGGCAAGTGCTTGGACAAGGATTAAAACTAGTAGACGAGAATGACCATGAATGGGAGGTAAATCAGCTGTTTGGGGATGATACTGTACTGGTTGCAGACGCGGAAGAGAAGCTTGGCCGATTAGTGACAGAATTTGGAAGGGTGTGTGAGAGAAGGAAGTTGAGAGTTAATGTGGGTAAGAGTAAGGTTATGAGATGTACGAGAAGGGAAGGTGGTACAAGGTTGAATGTCATGTTGAATGGAGGGTTACTTGAGGAGGTGGATCAGTCTAAGTACTTGGGGTCTGTTGTTGCAGCAAATGGTGGAGTGGAAGCAGATGTACGTCAGAGAGTGAATGAAGGTTGCAAAGTGTTGGGGGCAGTTAAGGGAGTAGTAAAAAATAGAGGGTTGAGCATGAATGTAAAGAGAGTTCTATATGAGAAAGTGATTCTACCAACTGTGTTGTATGGATCGGAGTTGTGGGGAATGAAAGTGACGGAGAGACAGAAATTGAATGTGTTTGAGATGAAGTGTCTAAGGAGTATGGCTGGTGTATCTTGAGTAGATAGGGTTAGGAACAAAGTGGTGAGGGTGAGAACGGGTGTAAGAAATGAGTTACCAGCTGGAGTGGATATGAATGTGTTGAGGTGGTTTGGCCATGTTGAGAGAATGGAAAATGGCTGTCTGCTAAAGAAGGTGATGAATGCAAGAGTTGATGGGAGAAGTACAAGAGGAAGGCAAGGTTTGGGTGGATGGATGGAGTGAAGAAAGCTCTGGGTGATAGGAGGATAGATGTGAGAGAGGCAAGAGAGTGTGCTAGAAAAAGGAATGAATGGCGAGCGATTGGGACGCAGTTTCGGTAGCCCCTGCTGCTTCCTCCGGTGCCTTAGATGACCGCAGAGGTAGCAGTAGTAGGGGATTCAGCGTTATGAAGCTTCATCTGTGGTGGATAACGGGGGAGGGTGGGCTGTGGCACCATAGCAGTACCAGCCGAACTCGGTTGAGTCCCTTGTCAGGCTGGAAGGAACGTGGAGATGAGAGGTCCCCTTTTTTTGGTTTCGTTTGTTTGATGTCGGCTACCCCCCAAAATTGGGGGAAGTGCCTTGGTATATGTATGATGTGATGTGATGGTATGATCAAATTTCGTAATATTTTACAGCTAAGTTTGAGTTTATCAAACAAAGAATCAAGAAAACACACGAGACTAAAACATAAAATAAATAAATAAGTATAAAAACATATTCACAGCAATAAACGATAGTTTAATGAATTCTGGCTTATTCACAATGATTATTCCTGTAACTAATTTATTAGCGTCACTTATTTAAATTCCTCCTTTCATTGTAATTGGTTGACTACGTCTCCATTGTTCGTACTGAATTTTACAGTAAGCTTAGCTTTTCTTCTAAATTTCCCCATTTATTAGACATTGTATTGGGTATGTATTCTATTTTCTCTCTATTCCGTTTGTCCATTGCTTATCCTCATTTCGTGCAATAATTTATTCATCTTTTTCTGCTCCTAATTATCCATGATTCTTCTCATTTATTCGTTCATTTATCTTCCAGTTTACCGAGTTTGAATGACTGCTCTCCTTGCTTTGATACAGGTTAGATTTCCATCTCCCTCTCTCTCTCTCTCTCTCTCTCTCTCTCTCTCTCTCTCTCTCTCTCTCTCTCTCTCTCTCGAGCTAGGCTAGCTTTCATCCGCCCCCTCAAAATGGGTCCTATTAGATTACTTCGTCCTGATGTTCCATCATCCAGAGGGCAGAGACGAGGTCATGACCCAACCCTCAGAGGCTTTTAAAGGATTACATCCCAACGATATCCTTCATTAATGGGGACGCTGGAAGGAGATTGAACTGACCCTCTGATAGGAAACGATGGGGGTTAATCACACACTTTGCTTACTTTCCAATCGCTGACTGGTTATGTTCTAAACCCTTTCAATATCAATCAAAGTCCAGCTCTAAGCTCTCTAGGTCCTACATATATTGGAAAGTTTTATCTTCACTTTTTATTCCGAGTTTTTCTTTATTTGTATTTATCCTTAAGCTCTCTAGGTCCTACACAAAGCGTAATTATGCTTTTAAAGTTTTGTAATATGTATATGTAAAGCAGCTGAAGATATTATTATTATTATTATTATTATTATTATTATTATTATTATTATTATTATCATCATCCAAGATACAAATTTGTTTGGAAAATCAAAATGTAACTAGTCTAAGGGCTCCAAGAGGGAAAAATAACCCAGTGAAGAAAGGAAAGAGAAAATTAACGAATAAACAGTGTAAGGAAATTGCTAGAAAAAATATCAATAACATCATCAAAATAGATCAGTAATATATCAAGTATAAAACGAGAATTACGTCAACGTGTTCCACTGATTCAGGTGCCAGATTAGGATGACCATTTCACAATCTGGTCACAGCTGGAGTAAAACTTCTAGAATACTGTGTAGTATTGAACCCTATGATGGAGAAGGCAACACTGTTATAATTAACTGCATACCTAGTACTACAGAAGTTCTTTTGCACCATGTGCAAGCAAGAGAAATGCAGATTATTTACCCAAAATACATTTCCATTCAGTGTACATCAGGTTTCACTTTCCTTTATATCCTTTTCACCTTTAATTGATTATTGCAAATAGGTTTTAGATAATTCATGATTCGGTTTCTACCATGAACAAGCACTAGAGAAATAATCAGTTATTTTATGAGAAAAAGACAGCCCCATTTCTAACCATGAACACCCACTAGAATTGGTTTCTAAGAAAAAGACAACATTATTTTTTAAGATTAGCAACCACCAGAGAAATACTGAAGTGTTTTCTGAGAAGAATACAGCTTACCTTTTCAAATGAACACCCACTAGAGAAATTCTGAATTGGTTTCTAAAAAAAGACAGCATTATTTTTTAACATTAGCAACTACCAGAGAAATACTAAAATGGTTTCTGGGAAGAAAGGCTTATTTTTCTTACCTCCCAAACAAACTCCCTAATCTTCATTCCCTTCAAAATGACAGGTAATATCCTCGACGCCTGACAGCCTGTTCAGAAATCCTTCGTCACGTTCGCCTTATGAAAGGCGAACCCTATTCACAGCCACCATTTGGGAAGAGTATGTTTTGAAGAGATCCATTTCAAGTAGTTTTTAGGTTGTTTTTGGTTCCATCGTGACGCTTTTTCGAGCTTACTTGAAAGATCTTTCCCTTCTGCGAGTTTTCACTCACCGTCTTGCAATATTATGAGATTTATAAATACTGAAAGTAAGGAGAGAGAGAGAGAGAGAGAGAGAGAGAGAGAGAGAGAGAGAGAGAGAGAGAGAGAGAGATGGGATTTCAAACTAGAGGAATCAATTTGGAGGAGATAAGTAGAAGTAGATGCATTGGGAGAAATTGAGAGTAGTGCGATTATGAAGGCCTACATTCTCCTTTGGTGTCAGATGATGGTTTTGTGGGTGTTAATGATCTTAAAGCTGACTCTAACAGTTTGATCAGCGTTTTCTGAAGCATGGGATCAGGGTTACCAGGTTGGCCTTTTTCAGCTAAAAACTTTATATTTGGCTTTTTTTTCAAAATTGGTTGGCCTTAAATGCTAAACCTTTGGCGTATTTTTATTAATGTCTTGGCCTTTTAAAGCTGCAGCTGATCAGAAGTTGGCCTTTTCTCACCTAGAAAACCTGGCAACCATGATATTCCAATATCAGAATTCGGTGATGAGTTGAAGAAGAGCCGTTTGGTACTTCATATGTTACATGAACATTTGGAACTGATGTCATGTAATTGATGATAATTAGACGCGGCATTTAAGAAACAAGAAACGTAAAATGATTCTCCTTCGAGAGCGTAAAGGTTAGCGTAAAGCCATAATGATAACATCAACACAGATGTAGTACGTAGGCTAGTTGCTTCTAGAACCAGAGACCGAAAGATAAAAAAGCCGATTCAGACGTGGCCTTGAACACTATTAGTGTTATTAAATAGAAATTTAGGACTTTTTACAAAGTCTATCTGCTAAACTACTGCACTGTAATTGTTCAGTGGCCACTTTCCTCTTGGTAAGGGTAGAAGAGACTCCTTAACTATGGACACCAGCTCTTCTAAGAGTACACTCCAAAATCAAACCCTTGTTTCCTAGTTTGGGTAGCGCCATTACCTCTGTACCATGGTCTTCCACTGTCTTGTGTTGGAGATCTCTTGCTTGAGGGTACACTCGGGCACATTATTCTATTTCATCTCTCTTCCGCTGGTTTTGTTAAAGACTTTATAGTTTATTTAAGAAATACTTATTTCAATGTTGTTACTGATCGTAAGATATTTTATTTTTCCTTGTTTCCTTTCCTCAATGGGCTATTTTCCCTGTTGGAGCCCCTGGGCTTATAGCATTCTGCTTTTCCAAATATGGTTGTAGCCTAGCAAGTAATAATAATAATAATAATAATAATAATAATAATAATAATAATAACTAGATCACGTACAACCTCTAACGTGTTCGGGGCAGGCTCCTAATATTCTAGAATTAACCTTAGACAAGGATACAGTATTTAACATTGTAAAGCACTGCATTATCAGCTAGGTTGTAGTCTTGAGGTTGCTACTCAACCAACAGCTACTGAAAAAATAAAAAGAAAGTATTACTCGAAACTAATGGTAAATAAGAGGTATCAGTGGTTACAGATTATCACTGGAACTGTTCGTAGTTAGAACCCAGATTATTATTATTATTATTATTATTATTATTATTATTATTATTATTATTATTATTATTAAGCTACAACCCTACTTGGAAAAGCAGGATGGTACAAGCCCAGGGGACCCAACAGGGAAAATAGCCCAGTGAGGAAAGGAAACAAGGAGAAAAAAATATTTTAAAAATAGTAACAAGATTAAAATAAATATTTCCCATATAAACAATAAAAACTACAACAACAGAAGAGGAAGAGAAACTAGATCGAACAGTGTGCCCGAGTGTACCCTCAAGCAAGAGAACTCTAACCCAAGACAGTGGAAGACCATGGTACAGACGTTATAGCACTACCCAAGACTATTCAAGATTATTCAAGCAGGAAAACTCTCAATTAAAATAATAATAATAATAATAATAATAATATTTGCTATGATGAAGTGACATATATATATATATGTCACTATATAATATATATATATATATATATATATATATATATATATATATATATATATATATATATATATATATATATATATATATATATATAGTGTGTGTGTGTGTGTGTGTGTGTAGGTAAAGGATGAATGAGGCAGCAAATCTTCAGTTGTTTTTCTCTGGACTTCCTTCTTGTAATGGAAAACGGTCATTGTCAAACATTCGTCTTTTCTAGAAATGTAATCACATGGCTGCACATTAGATTACGTCATTAAATACGACGACATCTGCGATCAAATACTGATTATTATTGACATATCATTTGCCAACTAAAATACGGAAATGAAATAAAAGAAAAGTTACCGCGATTGAGAAAATAAAAAGAAAAAAGTAATAATGTGGCTTTGCTAAATGTGTTTCTTTGTGGAACTCTATCTAATTCATATAAGATTTAGATTATTCTTTCAAATAAATTTCCTCCAATAAAAATCCTTTGTAATTAGAATAGAATCAAAATCGACTAAATTCAATTTCAAATGTAATTTTGTTCAAAGGTAAATTTTTCCAATTCAAATGTAATTCAATTCAGATGTAAGTCCTTTTAAATCCAGCTTAGTACAATTTGAATTAAATTATTTTTTCGAACATATCTGGTCCAAAATTTGCATATTTCATTGGAGGACTCAAACGGTCGTTGTGTTTTCCCGACAATTTTTTCCAACATTTTTTCCTTGCACCCTCTGTTGCTGAACATCACACACACAATTCCACATGAAATTATGTGAGAATGTGAAGTAGAGGAATGTCTCGAGGCATGGAAGGCCTTGCGATGAATCGTCATCTTACTCCTTAAGAACGTTTTAGAAGACGTTCAACGGTTTGGAAAAGGTTGCACGTAAGGGAGGGCATTATTGCTAAAACGTTTTATGTGATGGTAAACTTTGAAGGTTTTCGAAAACGTTGATTAATGTTCCCAGAAAGCTTCAAATGTTACGAAAACTTCTGAACGTTTGGCAATATGTTATTAATATTATCATTATTACTAGCCAAGCTACAACCCTAGTTGCAAAAGCAAGATGCTATAAGCCCAAGGGCTCCAATAGGGAAAAATTGCCCAGTGAGGAAAGGAAATAAGGAAATAAATAAATTATGAGAACAAATTAACAATAAATCATTCTAAAAACAGTAACAACGTCAAAACAGATATGTCATATATAAACTACTAACAACATCAAAACAGATATGTCATATATAAACTATTAACAACGTCAAAACAGATATGTCATATACAAACTATAAAAAGACTCATGTCAGCCTGGTCTACATAAAAAACATTTGCCGCAACTTTGAACTTTTAAAGTTCAGCTGATTCAACTACCCGATTAGAAAGATCATTCCACAACTTGGTCACAGCTGGAATAAACATCCAGAATACTGTGTAGTATTGAGCCTCATGATGGAGAAGGCCTGGCTATTAGAATTAACTGCCTGCCTAGTATTACGAACTGATAGAATTGTCCAATGAGATCTGAATGTAAAGGATGGTAAGTGTTATGAAAGTTGTGGTAAATTTATCAGGGGCGAAGGAGTGTTTTTTTGTGTATGTGTGTGTGGGGGGAGGGGAGGGGAGGAGGATAAAGTTTGAGAAGTCCCTGACGATAGGGAGTTTGGGGGTCCACCCCCAGAATTTTTTTTTTACTAGGATACACCATTATATGAGGTATCCTGGTATCTGACAACTGATCGTAGTGACCACAAAATCATAATTTCCGGATGATTTGTATGTGGTCAATTACAATTCGTTCACAATGGGGTAAAACATAACCTCCTCCCCATTTCGTTGGTGGAGGTAAAAAATATGTGATATGGTAAAACATATAATGTTTTGGAAAATGTTGTTGAACGTTATGGAAGAAAGTTCAACAATATGAAATACCATTTGTTGACTTTTGAATGTCCTTATTTCACATTTTTTTAAGACTCGGGCTAGATAAAAAGCATCAGCCTACAGCTGAATAAAAAGTATTTTCTTTTAAAAACTAGGGATGATTATTGAAATGTTTGACTTCTTACAGAGATGGGTACTCTTAGACAGGATAAAGTTGCCATGTCTAACAGAAAGTATCCCTTTTGAAATGGAAGTAGATTCAAAATACAGAAATAAAGAAACTAAGAATAGTCACATGAGTGCTCAATTATTATAATCATTATTACTAGCTAAGCTACAACCCTAGTCGGAAAAGCAAGATGCTATAAGCCCAAGGGCTTCAACAGGGAAAAATAGCCCAGTGAGGAAAGGAAAACAGGAAATAAATAAACGATATAAGTAATGCAAAATTAGAATAAAATATTTTAGAATATTGAATATTCTATAAATAACCAACTATAGTAAATTCTTTTTAGTAAGGCAGATTAGCACCAACTCACAGGGGTGCCTTTTTATCTCGGAGAAGTTTCCTGATCGGTGATTGGTTGGACGAGATAATCTTAACCAATCAGGTAGCAGGAAACTTTTCTGAGCTAAAAGGGCACCGCTGCGAGTCAGTGCAAATGCGTCTCATTAAGAAATTGAGTATAGATGCCGTCAGTCAACTATTACGACCAAGAGGGGTTTTCCAGTGACGTCATAATGACCTAGTCCTAAATGACATTGCAAGTACGAAGGTACGGTCATATGACGTCACCGAACCACCGCTATTGGTCGTGCTTTGGGCGTGCGTTGCATTGATTACGCAATAAGTGACTCACGGTATCTGGGATCTTATTTACATTATATTCAATAGATTATTAAGGAATAATTCGTTCGTATCAATTTCTTTAGGAATTAGATATAATTCTACGACAGTTTGATGAACATGAATATCTATTTTATTATTTATTTAACTCAGTTTATTTAGATAAATCATACACTCAATATTATACAATTGATATTCAATAAAAATTATACCAACTTATATTTGCTGTATATCAATCGTGAGAGAAGGAAATCCTCTGCACTAGAGTTTCGTTTTCACTGAGAAAAAATAAGAGAATAAAGGAAACATGAGATGGACGTATCCTGTCGTTTCTCCTCTTCCCGAGAGAGAGAGAGAGAGAGAGAGAGAGAGAGAGAGAGAGAGAGAGAGAGAGAGAGAGAGGGGGGGGGGGAGAAGAGAGAGAGATTTCGGAAGCTGTTGATTGAAGCAGATCACATGAACTTTGTGGACTCTTCGATGTGGTCGACTTTTGGTAATCATAACTTTGGGAACGCCAACAAAAAACAAGGTTAAAATTTTTTTGCAATTTTCCTTCATAGAAAACTGCAAGTTTTTTACATGATATTTTATGGGATTCTTCCCTCTCATATTTTTCCTGTCCATATTCTTGTTTTTTTTTTTCCTGAGTTTCAGATATTTTTTTGTGTGTGGGGGGGGGGGGGCCATATCAAACAATGAAAGGGCGAACTCTTTGGTATTTGATGCATCAGAGTTAAAAAAGATTTAGTATTTTTTATTTGCGTCTTCAAAGATGAAAATTTATGATTTCTAAGTTGTGACTATTAAATATATGAAGTTTTTCATCATGAAAATAATGTTACTCGCTCTCATAAGTTCTTAGTACGCTCTAAATGGGCTAATATTTTTTTCATTGAACTTGCGAACCCTTTAATGGACTACTGTGGTAATTCCCAACTTAAGGCATAGCCTTTTTTTCTTGAATATTTACATTGCTAGGCCTCAACCATAAGGGGAAAGCAAACTCTACGTTAGATTAACCGGGCAATACAGTTTCATAATTCAGTTCTAAACAGAAAGGATATAATAGAGAGGTAGGTGAATAGATGGGCACACAAGCAGACGCATGGAGTAATCAACAGAGATTCTGTGAATGAGAGCAGGTGAATTTTTCACCTCAAAGCGTTTTCATTCTGTGTTTTGAAACTATTTTACAATTAATTTCTTCTAAACTTCAGATTAACAGCCAAAGTTGTGGACGTGGGAGTTGTCAGGTCAAAGGAAAAGTTTTGTGATTTCTTTTATCTATCAATGCTTCCCCGAAAATGATGTTGTGTCTGGATCTGTATTAGAAAATCATGGTCGTTTCATTGCTACACACTGAGCTAAGCTTCACTTATTTTCAAACAAAACTGTGATGGATATTTTGTTCTGTGTTTCGACTTGTATTTAGGCTATGCAGTTGTATAGATAGAGGAACACCTACTATATGTATGCAATCATACATGTTCAACACATAAACATACAAACACATTATTATTATTAGTATTATTATTACTTGCTGAGCCACAAACCTAGTTGGAAAAGCAGGATGCTATAAGCTCAGGGGCCCCAACAGGGAAAATAGCCCAGTGAGGAAAGGAATCACGGAAAAATAAAATATTTTAAGAACAGTACAACATTAAAATAAATATTTCCTATATAAACTATAAGAAAATTAACAAGAGGAAGAGAAATTAGATAGAACAGTGTGCCAGAGTGTACCCTCGAGCAAGAGAACTCTAACCCAAGACAGTGTAAGACCATGGTACAGAGGCCATTTGCAATGCCTAATCATATGGCATGGAAAAAAATACGAAATATGAGTTATCTTTTCTTATTTTTCCTTCTCGGGGATGGCATGTGTTGAAAGTCGAGTATATGTGCCCCCTTCCATTAAGGACTCTTCCATCCCTTAGCTGGATCATTAAGGATTCTTCTGGCCGTTAACTGGACCATTAAGGCTTCTTCTGACCCTTAGCTGGACCATAATGGATTCATCTGGCCCTTAGCTGAACCACTAAGGATTCTTCCGTCCCTTAACTCGACGCCATATTTCAGTCCTCTGCTGTAACTCTGCTCCTGGTTCCTTTCTTCCATCTAGAGAAAAATCGTCCAGTATTCTGGAAGTGATGAATGTAGTTTATTACAGAAGAGGCGTCTAGATTCTGAATGTGAGGCTAAAAAGCAGAGGATGTCAGTATTCAGTATATGGCCTCTTCAATGATCTCTCACGCAATAGAGCTGATGCTCGGTCGTAAACTGGAGAGGAAATGGATCGCTTCATCTTCATAATTCGTAAGGGGCATCGTAAAAGGTGAGGGTTTTATGCCCCTATATGTCTTGTATCGTGAATGAAATAGTATAAAAAGGGATACACACACACACACACACACATATATATATATATATATATATATATATATATATATATATATATATATATATATATATATGTATATGTATATATATATATATATATATATATATATATTTATATATTTATATATATATACACACACATATATATGTATATATATATATATATATATATATATATCTATATATATATATCTATATATATATATATATATATATATATATATATATATATATATATATATATATATATATATTATGAATTTTGCACATTTAGAAGTGCTTATCATATTCAAATGAGCCATATACTTTTGATACATTAATGTCTGGATTCTCTTAACGACCTTGGGATCAGAGCCCCAGGCGAAATCACACAAAGACAATACCTTCTGACCAGCCGGGAATCAAACCCTGGTACAGGAAACTTGTATGAACAGTGACATACCACTTGGCCACGAAGAAGTATGTCACTGTAATTTCGCCTGGGTAAAGTTCAAAAGTTGAAGCTCACAGCAACTGCTTTCTATGTTGAACAGGATGACATACTGTAAGATTCTTTTTATAGTTTATAGATGGATGATCTGTTTCAGGGTTGTTAAATCTCTTAAAATATTCTATTTAAGTAGTTCATTACTTCTCTTGTAGATTATTTATTTCGTTATTTCTTTTCCTCACTGGGATATTTTCTCTGTTGGATCCCATGGGCTTATAGCATCCTGCTTTTCTAACGAGGGTTGTATCTTAGCTAATAATAATAATAATAATAATAATAATAATAATAATAATATAAATAATATCATCCTACGCCTATTGATGCAAAGAGCCTCGGTTAGATTTCGCCAGTCGTCTCTATCTTGAGCTTTTAATTCAATACTTCTCCATTCATCATCTCCTAATAATAATAAGGATAATGATAATAATAGCAATAATAATAATAATAATGATAATTATAATAAAGTATTTATACAAATGACTTTCAAAAATACTATCAAGAATATTAATCCCAAAACTCTATCGTATGAAACCAATCCTCAGACCTCGCATCGGTGACATGTTTAGTTTTATGTAATTCTGTATAGCCAAACAGATAGCACAGGAGCTCACTACTCAGTAATGGTGTAGCGGGGTGCCCCTCCTCAGAGCGAGGTGTCCTAAGAATTCTTGTTTCTAACTGTACCTTCACACAAGATGAAATCCCTTGTCATTAGGTCAGGTGACGTCATGGGAACTTTCCCATTGGCCGTTCATTGTATTAAGCTAATTATTCATTAATGGTACTTATTATCTTATTTAGAAATTGATATAGGCTAATGTTTAGGAATATATCTTCCATTTATCGGTAATATTTTAAAACGATAAGAATAATGGAGATACTGTAATTGCTATATTTTCTCACCTGGCCAGAGTGGCATTAGATAATAAAAAAGATAAGGGTCATTGCCCTATTCATATATCTACAGCTGAATATCATAAGATGTTTCTGTACTGTGGCTATTCTTTTCTTAATCTTGTTTTAAAAAACGAAATTCATATTTTGGTTGGAGAAAATCTCTAACGAGGAAAACTTAATACAACTTCTTTTTGTCAAATTAAAGGAATGAGGGGAGAAAGTTTTAGCGAGACGAAGCTCTAATTAGAAGAGAAAGAAGAAGAAAAAGCAAAAAGTTTGGAATTAGCTGGGATAGACGAGCAACGAGGCAAAATACGTTGGAGATGTGACGCATTCTTTTTGCCTTGTTTGCCGAAAGAGATTTCAACATCTTGACTCTTCGACTCACTAAACTTTTTAGGGACCCTAACTCGAAGGATATCCACCAAAGAACAATTTTCCTGATATGCAATTTTATCTGGGAAAAAACTTCATGAGGTGCTTTGTGGGAATTTCACCCCCCCCCCCCCCCTCTCTCTCTCTCTCTCTCTCTCTCTCTCTCTCTCTCTCTCTCTCTCTCTCTCTCTCTCTCTCTCTCTCTCTCTCTCTTCTAATATAAACCTGTGAATAGTGCTCGAAACCTTTAAGAAAGAAATTTCAGGACAAACATTAAAAATCTTCGGATATCATTTTCAGGTTTCCAAAAATCTTTGAACTTGTTATTATTTAAGCATCGTAGGCACTATGACAAAAATTGCATGAGTAAGCAATTACCATTATTACAAGCTAAGCTACAGCCATATTTTGAAAAGCAAGATGCTTTAAGCTCAAGGACTGCAACATAAAAAATATAGCCCAGCGAGGAAAGGAAATAAGGAAACAGATAGAATAGTGTGCCTGAGTATCCCCTCGAGCGATATGCCAAAAAAAAAAAAAAAACAGCAATAGGAAACTAGAATAGTGTACTTGAGTGTCCCCTCAAGCAATATGCCATAAAACAGCAACAGGAAACTAATAGAATATTGTGCCTGAGTGTCCCCTCGAGCAATACGCCATAAAAACAGTAACAGGAAACAGATAGAATAATGTGCCTCATTGTCCCCTCAAGCAATATGTCATAAAAACAGCAACAGGAAACAGAGAATAGTGTGCCTGAGTGTCCCTTCAAGCAATGCCATAAAAACAGCAACAGGAAACAGATAGAATAGTGTGCCTGAGTGTCCCCTCAAGCAATATGCCATAAAAAACAGCAACAGGAAACAGATAGAATAGTGTGCCTGAGTGTCCCCTCAAGCAATATGCCATAAAAACAGCAACAGGAAACAGATAGAATAATGTGCCTCAGTGTCCCCTCAAGCAATATATCATAAAAACAGCAACAGGAAACAGAGAATGGTGTGCCTGAGTGTCCCCTCAAGCACTGCCATAAAAACAGCAACAGGAGACAGATAGAACAGTGTGCCTGAGTGTCCCCTCAAGCAATATGCCATAAAAATAGTAACAGGAAACATATAGAATAGTGTGCCTGAGTATCCCCTCAAGCAATGCCATAAAAACAGCAACAGGAAACAGATACAATAGTGTGCCTGAGTGTCCCCTCAAGCAATGCCATAAAGATAGCAACAGGAAACAGATAGAATAGTGTGCCTGAGGGCCCCCTCAAGCAATATGCCATAAAAACAGCAATAGGAAACAGATAGAATAGTGTGCCTGGGTGCCCCCTCAAGCAATGCCATAAAAAAGCAACAGGACACATACAGAATAGTGTGCCTGAGTGGCCCCTCAAGCAATGCCATAAAAACAGCAATAGGAAACAAATAGAATAGTGTGCCTGAGTGGCCCCTCAAGCAATGCCATAAAAACAGCAACAGGAAACAGATAGAATAGTGTGCCTGAGTGCCCCCTCAAGCAATATGCCATAAAAGCAGCAACAAGAAACAGATAGAATAGTGTGCCTGAGTGTACCCTCAAGCAATATGCCATAAACACAGCAACAGGAAATAGATAGAATAGTGTGCCTGAGTGGCCCCTCAAGCAATGCCATAAAAACAGCAACAGGAATCAGATAGAATAGTGTGCCTGAGTGCCCCCTCAAGCAATGCCATAAAAACAGCAACAGGAAACAGATAGAATAGTGTGCCTGAGTGCCCCCTAAGCAATATGCCATAAAAACAGCTACAGGAAACAGATAGAATAGTGTGCCTGAGTGCTCCTTTAAGCAATATACCATAAAAACGGAGACAGGAAACAGATAGAATAGTGTGCCTGTGTGGCCCCTCAAGCAATGCCATAAAAACAGCAACATGAAACAGATAGAATAGTGTGCCTGAGTGCCCCATAAGCAATATGCCATAAACACAGCAACAGGAAACAGATAGAATAGTGTGCCTGAGTGCTCCTTTAAGCAATATGCCATAAAAACAGAGACAGTAAACAGATAGAATGGTGTTCCTGAGTGGCCCCTCAAGCAATGCCATAAAAACAGCAAGAGGAAACAGATAGAATAGTCTGCCTAAGTGTCCCCTCAAGCAATGCCATAAAAACAGTAAAAGGAAACGGATAGAATAGTGTGCCTGGGTGCCCCCTCAAGCAATGCCATAAAAACAGCAAGAGGAAACAGATAGAATAGTGTGCCTGATTGCCCCCTTAAGCAATATGCCATAAAAATAGCAACAGGAAACAGATAGAATAGTGTGCCTGAGTGCTCCCTTAAGCAATATGCCATAAAATCAGAGACAGGAAACAGATACAATAGTGTGCCTGAGTGTCCCCTCAAGCAATGCCATAAAGATAGCAACAGGAAACAGATAGAATAGTGTGCCTGAGGGCCCCCTCAAGCAATATGCCATAAAAACAGCAATAGGAAACAGATAGAATAGTGTGCCTGGGTGCCCCCTCAAGCAATGCCATAAAAAAGCAACAGGACACATACAGAATAGTGTGCCTGAGTGGCCCCTCAAGCAATGCCATAAAAACAGCAATAGGAAACAAATAGAATAGTGTGCCTGAGTGGCCCCTCAAGCAATGCCATAAAAACAGCAACAGGAAACAGATAGAATAGTGTGCCTGAGTGCCCCCTCAAGCAATATGCCATAAAAGCAGCAACAAGAAACAGATAGAATAGTGTGCCTGAGTGTACCCTCAAGCAATATGCCATAAACACAGCAACAGGAAATAGATAGAATAGTGTGCCTGAGTGGCCCCTCAAGCAATGCCATAAAAACAGCAACAGGAATCAGATAGAATAGTGTGCCTGAGTGTCCCCTCAAGCAATGCCATAAAAACAGCAACAGGAAACAGATAGAATAGTGTGCCTGAGTGCCCCCTAAGCAATATGCCATAAAAACAGCTACAGGAAACAGATAGAATAGTGTGCCTGAGTGCTCCTTTAAGCAATATACCATAAAAACGGAGACAGGAAACAGATAGAATAGTGTGCCTGTGTGGCCCCTCAAGCAATGCCATAAAAACAGCAACATGAAACAGATAGAATAGTGTGCCTGAGTGCCCCATAAGCAATATGCCATAAACACAGCAACAGGAAACAGATAGAATAGTGTGCCTGAGTGCTCCTTTAAGCAATATGCCATAAAAACAGAGACAGTAAACAGATAGAATGGTGTTCCTGAGTGGCCCCTCAAGCAATGCCATAAAAACAGCAAGAGGAAACAGATAGAATAGTCTGCCTAAGTGTCCCCCTCAAGCAATGCCATAAAAACAGTAAAAGGAAACGGATAGAATAGTGTGCCTGGGTGCCCCCTCAAGCAATGCCATAAAAACAGCAAGAGGAAACAGATAGAATAGTGTGCCTGATTGCCCCCTTAAGCAATATGCCATAAAAATAGCAACAGGAAACAGATAGAATAGTGTGCCTGAGTGCTCCCTTAAGCAATATGCCATAAAATCAGAGACAGGAAACAGATAAAATAGTGTGCCTGAGTACCCCTCAAGCAGTATGCCATAAAAACAGCAACAGGTGCTTGGGTGGCTTTTCTACTTTTATAAAAACCTTCTGAAGCTTATTGGAAAAGCGTTTTCAGCTGCTTCAATAATCGGCTGTCTAAATCCCGGGGAAAGAGGTTATTGTTAATATCATTATGGCACTGCTGTTTCATTACCCAGAAATGTAAATTTATTATGTGACCTTGTTATAAACTTTATTGTATTACTGTTTCAAGAATGGTAAAATACTTATGATGTTGCATCAATAATGCTGAAAACTTTATGAAATATTTTTTCCAAGACTGTCAAAAGTTATATGCAATGGCCTTTCGTATTTATAAAACATTTATAATATCCTTATCTAGTGGATATAATCATGATAATTCCTTAAAACATAAATTTATAGAGTAATTTTAAGGTATTCAAGAGGAAAACAACATTAATTTTATTTAAAAACCTTCATTATATTCAGCCGAGGGTAAAGGTTTTTATTTCATATTTGTAACAGCATTATGACAGAAGTAGAGAGCACCACAATTTTATCTATTAACTCTATTACATTCTAGCGTAAATAATCGAATTTTTATTTCGTGATTTCAAAGAGGAATTCAAAATAGAACAAAAATTGTGCGGCTGTTGTATATAAAAAATGAAAACAGGAGACCAAATGAAATGGAAAAGAAATGTCTGTTATGAAAAAATAGCCAAATAAATTTTCTTTGGATTCCAGAATCATTTGTATATATTTCCATCTCTCTACAAACAAAGGGAAATAGATAAAGAGATTTATGTGATACACGCGTAGAGGCAATATTACAAACATGAAAAAGACCACACAAACACACAAACACAGAGAGAGAGAGAGAGAGAGAGAGAGAGAGAGAGGAGAGAGAGAGAGAGAGAGAGAGAGAGAGAGAGAGAGAGAGAGAGAGAGAGCATTTTCCTTTGTAACATACAATATTTCCATCCAATGAACCTTGACCTTTTAAACTAACTGTCAAACTGAAGCTGTTCTCTGCTTATTTGACCAATAACAGAAAAAAGTTTTCTTAACTTTATTTCTGTTGTTTCGTATTTGTTCAATATTTCTAAGGAGATTTCTTGTCAAAAACCGTTTGAAAATTGTCTTTTTATTTATTTAACTCTCGTCTGTCAAAGTTGATTTTAAGAAAAGATGTATAATAATAATTCTCTTCTCGGGCCACTTTAAAAGCATATGGAGATTATAAGCTATATATTTACTTTGTAAATGAAAATGCAATGGACGATGAAATATCATTGAAAGAGAGAAGGATTAATGAGGTGGAATCATTTAAATATTTAGGAACTATGATTTGTGATATAGGATCTTTAGAATTTGAGTTTAATGAAAGATTGAAAAAAACATAGCAGATATTGGCTAGGTTAAGTATAATCTAGAAATGAAATTGCCTGAAATGACATAAAAATCAGGTTATATATCAGTTTAGTGAGATGGCAGGACATGATTAGAAATGAAACCATAAGAGATATTACCGGAGTGCCGTATGTGGATGAGATCATGATGAGGGGTAGATGGAGATGGTTTGGGCATGCTCTTCGCACTCCCCAAGAGAGATTAGTTCACCAAACTTTCAATTAGTCTCCACAAGGGACTAGAAGAGTCAGAAGACTCAGGCCTTCATGGCTGAGGACTATGAAGCGTGAAGTAAGTAATGAATGGAGAAGTATTGATTTAAAAGTTCAAGATAGGGACGACGGGTGAAATCTAACCGAGGCCCTTTGCGTCAATAGGTGTAGGAGATGATGATGATGATTATAATGATGAAATGATAAGTACATTGGACACATGCGCACATTCAAAGAAAGTATATATTACGTAACATCCACCAATATTTTACATACTTGAATGTCTATTAACGTTAGCAAAGAAAGATACATGCGCCAAGACACATAAATACAGTACTGTATATAGGCATGTGTACAGTATACAGTGAACCCTCGCTACTTCGCGGTTCGACCATCGCGGATTCACCACTTCGCGGGTTTTTTCCATAACCCATATATATATACATATCGCGGATTTTCCGGAAAATTCGAAAATACCGCGAAATCCGAAGACCCCCAAATACGATATTTTGTTACCTGTAATTCCATTAATACTGTAATTAGTAATATCTGCTCTTACTGATTGTTCATTGCATTACATATGATATATAATTCAGCACAGAAAGAAATAAAACACGAAAGAGAGTGTGATCATACGATAATACAGTACTGTATACAGTACGTAGTAAAATTAAATCGAACATGAAACGCAAATCAGATGCAGTCATACCATATTAGAATGGTGTAAGGCTGCTGATGGCTACTATACTACAAATGTAATGGATGTGCATCTTTTCCATGATTCTTTTGTATGTATACGTACGTAGTACTGCATCCAATAATATTCTTCGTTGCAAAAATCACATTTCGAATAAGCGTACGAGAGAGAGAGAGATAGAGAGAGAGAGAGAGAGAGAGAGAGAGAGAGAGAGAGAGAGAGAGAGACACACATCCTACAAAAGAATAAAATAGCATACGTAAAGCTATTACGTGTATTATTATTGTTATTATTATTATTATTGTTGTTGTTGTTAATAAAATTATTATTGTTATTATTATTATCATTATTATCATTATTATTACTGTATTATTATCATACGATAATTCAGTACTGTATACAGTACGTAGTAAAATTAAATCGAACATGAAACGCAAATCAGATGCAGTCATACAATATTAGAATGGTGTAAGGCTGCTGATGGCTACTACTGTACGTACTACAAATGTAATGGATGTGTTTCTTTTCCATGAATCTTTTGTATGTATACGTACGTAGTACTGCATCCAAAAATATTCTTTGTTGCAAAAATCACATTTCGAATAAGCGTACGAGAGAGAGAGAGAGAGAGAGAGAGAGAGAGAGAGAGAGAGAGAGAGAGAGAGAGAGAGAGAGACATCCTACAAAAGAATAAAATACTGTAGCATACGTAAAGCTATTATTATTATTGTTATTATTATTATTATTGTCGTTGTTGTTAATAAAATTATGATTGTTATTATTATTATCATTATTATTATTATTATTACAGTACTGTACTGTATTATTATCATTATTTATTATTATTATTATTAATACTGTACGTACGGTATGCGCGGGGTATCTTGTATGAGTTGGTAACCTACGCATCATATACTGTAAGACGGGTTGTGATTGGTTCAAGCGCTGATAGATGACGAATCAGAACTCAAGTTTTGTTATCTAGCCTGTGATTGGTGTTTTGACATCATCTCCAGCTTCCAGCATCTAGGTTCTCGCGGGCTTGGGTCGTCCACTTCTCTGTTCCCGCGTATCGCTGAGTAGACGTTCTTAAGTTTGTGAAGTTTAATCTGTGCTGTGTGCGACCTTTTTAAGTTGAACTTTTTGTCAAATCCTACTGTACAATGGCTCCCAAGCGTTCTGCTTCGACTAAGGCTGGTAGTGAGCCTAAACGCCACCGAAGGATGATGACGATTGCTGAGAAGGTTACGCTTCTCGATATGTTAAAAGATGGTAGAAGTTACGCGTCCACTGCGCGCCATTTTGGGATCAACGAATCTACTGTTCGCTATATCAAGAAGGACGAGGCGAACGTTAGAAAGACGGCTGCAATCACCTTTAGCAGATCAGCGAAGCGAGTCGTTACAACGCGTAATAAAACGATCGTACGCATGGAAGGTGCTTTAGCTGTGTGGATTGCCGACTGCCGGAAGAAGAACATAGCCTTGGATACGAACACCATCCGAACAAAGGCTTTGAGCTTGTATGAGAATTTTGCTGCAAAGGAACCTCAAGACGACGATGGCAACCATGCTGAAGAAGATGATGATGCAGATGATCCTCAACCAGGGACATCCACTGATTCCCAGCCTCAAAACAACGTTTTTTCTGCCAGCAAAGGATGGTTCGCGAAGTTTCAGAAACGCTTCGCTCTGAAAAGCGTTTCCCTGCATGGCGAGGCTGCTTCGGCTGACACTGCCGCTGCTGAAACTTACGCGAACCAGACATTCAAGAATATTATCGCCGAAGGTGGATACAAGCCGGAACAAGTCTTTAATATGGATGAGACCGGCTTGTTTTGGAAGAGAATGCCGTCGTGAACTTTCCTGTTCAAAGAGGAAGCCAAAGCCTCTGGCTTTAAAGCATCAAGGATCGCGTTACCCTCGTGATGTGTGGCAATGCTGCTGGATTTTTGCTAAAGCCGGGGCTTATTTATAAGTCGAAAAATCCTCGCGCTTTGAAAAATAAAAATAAGAATCTCCTTCCCGTGTACTGGATGCATAATCAAAAAGCATGGATTACGAAGATGCTGACCTCCAACTAGTTCCATCAGTGTTTTATCCCGCAAGTCAGCAAATATCTCTTAGAGAAGGGCTTGCCATTCAAGATCCTTCTCCTTGTGGATAACACTGGTGGACACGCAACTGATCTGTCGCATGAGGGCATTCAGGTTGAGTTCCTGCCACCCAACACCACGTCATTAATTCAACCGATGGACCAGGGGGTTATCAGGGCGTTCAA
>NC_090744.1:37089099-37101599 GCF_036898095.1 Palaemon carinicauda
TATATATATATATATATATACACAAGTATATATATACACAAGTATATATGTGTATAAACACGTATATATATATATATATATTTGTATATATCATCATATCCTCCTGCGCCTATTGACACAAGGGGCCTCGGCCAGATTTCGCCAGTCGTCTCTATCTTGAGATTTTAATTCAATACCTCCCCACTCATCATCCCCCACTTCACTCTTCTTAGTTCTCAGCCGTGTAGGCCTGAGCCTTGTGGAGCCCAGTTAAACATTTGGTGAACAAATCTCACTTGAAGATTGCGAAGAGCATGCCCAAACCATCTCCATCCATCCCTCAGCATGATTTAATCCAAACATGGTACTCGAGTAATCTCTCTTACCGTTTCATTTCAAATCCTGTCCTGACATTTAACTCCCATTATTCTTCCAAGGGCTTTGTTCTCAAATCTACGAAATCTGGTGGATTTTGTTTCATTACTATACCACGACTCAGGCGATTGATTTTCGAAATTTTACTTAACCTAGCCATTTTCTGATTTGCTTTTTTCAATCTTTCACTACACTCCAATTCTAATGACCCTGTATTGGAGATCATTGTTCCTAAATACTTAAAAGATTCCACCTCATCAATCCTTTCTCCTTCCATCGACATTTCATATTCCATTGCATATTCCGTTCTCATCCTCTCCTATTTATCTTCAGCCCAACCTCGGCTGATATTTCATGCATTCCGGTAAGCAAGCATTGCAAATCCTGTGGTGTTCTGCTAATAAGGACAACATCATCAGCTTACTATAGGGCAGCTAATTTCCTATTACCAATCCATTCCATTCCTTCTCCCCCATCTCCAACTGTTCTACGCAATAAAAAAAACCCATGAGGAGGATAAACAACAAAGGTAACAACACATTCCCTTGGAGAAATCCACTGTTCACTGGAAATTAATTTGATAGGACTCCAATAACATTAACTTTGCATTTGCTATGCTCATGAACAAACTTAATTAAATTTACATATTCAGGAGGAATTCCATAATAATGGCGCCTCGTCAATGGAAAGTGTATTACATTGCAGGCGGGTCTCTCTCTCTCTCTCTCTCTCTCTCTCTCTCTCTCTCTCTCTCTCTCTCTCTCTCTCTCTCTCTCAGATTAGGTTTACAAAGCTTTTATTTTCCATTCTCTTCCAAGAGCAGATTACTCTGTAAATTTTTGAGGTCGTAAAATTTTCAACAATCCATTTCATTTCACCATCATTGCAACATGTGTCAGTTTTTAGACGAATTTTATCGTTTTACATGTTAGGTTTTCGTTGCATTTATTAGATGCTGTCAGGTTAAGTGGCTTTGTTGGAACAAGCGTATTCTGCTTGTTTCTTAGTATTGCTTGTTCAACTGATAACCATTAACCTGTTCTTTTTTTAATGGAGTGTTAAGTGAGTTGACGTGTGTCGGAAGATGTCTGATCTGAGTCTGTCAGTCAGTAAGTCAGAGGCAGTCAGGTATGCTTACCTTTGGATCAGTACGTGGCAGCGTCAGGTACTGGATACCTGGTTATTTGGTTTGAATCCGTCGGACGGAGTATGATCTTCGAGTTGGAGGTCGTCAGCCTTTGGCCAGCATTGGCGTGTTTTCATCGTCGAGAGGACGACATGTCGAGTGCGACCTCACTGGGCAGCAGCAATTGCGTGTTTTCGTTGTCGAGAGGTGTAGAGTGTGACCTCATTGGGCAGCTGAAGAAAAAATAAGCCTATCATATTTCATTTTTATTTTTTGATTAAGAAATAATTTATTTTTAAATTTTGTCATATTTTTTTCTTTCAATGTATGATTGATTTTTTAAATTTAATGTTACGATGTTCTTAAGTCCCACCCGACTAAAATAGTAATAACCTTAGTAAAAGTGCTTGCATTACGCTCGTTTACGATCAACAAGCCCATACAGTCGATTGAGATCTCGGAACATCGTCTGTTGGTTAACGAAGGAAGTAAAGTCTGCCCCGTAGTTGCTGATTTCTTTCAGTTGGAGTTGGAGAGGTGACTGGTCGGTGTGCACCAGGACAGTCAGAGAGTCAGTTGGTGGGTGTACACTATTACTTCATCCTGATTCATTATCATTAATATGGCAAGCTAAAACCTTAGCGGCCGAGGATGGCTCATGGACTTGGACGTCAGAATGGCAGCAAACTTTATAACGGCTTTTTTTCTGAGCTACGTATAGTCCATTCCACCACGGGACTTTGGAATCTCACTTCAGCGGATCGGGACTGATGAAAATGCGAGTACAATGAGTTAATGCAAGTTCAAGTATTGTCCGATCATTAGTAAGAAGTTTTTTTCGTATCAACTTTGATCCCCCATTACGCTCATTAAATAAATTAGGACCTAAAGAATATTTAACATCAAATTTATCATTGCACATCAACTTAAATTTTATTAAGTTTAAAAACCTATCTTATTATTCAGTGCCATCCGATAACAAATTTTTGTATTTCTCTTTCATTTGTTTTTACGTAATTCATCAAATGGAAAGGGATATCGAATAGTTATTTTTCTTGGACGTAATTTATATACGTGTTGTAGATTGTTTTCAACCATTTATAATCTCTAATTTGCTTTACATGTAAATAAATTCTGCATATAAAGTATTATTGACCTATAATCTTTATATCTATAATTTTTATTGTACTTATTTGTGTTGTCAGGTCTTTGTATTTTCTTTGATAGTTAATGGACATCGGGAGGAGGAAGTTTTCTTCCCTCACTTTTGACGGGTTCCTTCTCAAGACGGAGAAGTGCAGTGACTCAACTCCTTTCACGCCATTCCTTCGGAATAACTAGTTTTTCGCTAATTCATATATAGATAATTGTCATTATCATTAATAGTTAACTATCTTAATCATGTCTTGTTAATTGTTAATTAAATATAATTTGAAGCTTAAAATTGTTTTTTTTTACTATTGTTCCATATATTAATTTTATCAAAGCAGCAGCTTTGGCCGGAATTACTGTGTTTTCGTCGTATGGAGAACGACGTCATGTGGAGTGTGGCTCCACTGGGCATCATTGGTGTATTTTTGTCAGATGGTGAGCGACACTGTGTGGAGGGTTAGCCTTATTGGCAGCATGGAGCTGTATTGATGACCTTGTGTATAGATTTGTCTGTTGTTGCTGTGTCGTAAGCTGTAATCTCCTTAGGTGGAGTGTGACCTTTGAAGGTTGACCTAATGATGCCTTGTTTTGCCTATATTCTCGGAATTGTTTAGAGTCACACAATTAAGTAATGTAATATTTTACTGCTTTCTTACGATGTTTACTATTTTCATATTTTGAATGATTTAACTGTCTTTATATTGAATTTTGATGCTGACTAATTTTGAGCATATTAATTATTTGGAGTATTGCTGCTGGTTCATTTTGAATGTCTTTAATTTTGTGCCTGATTACTTTTTTTAATAACGTTGCATATAATGATGCAAATGGTCTATTAATTAACTTTGTATTAATGTTAATTTTTATTATTGACTTACTGACTCATTTATATAAAGGTGTAAAAATGTAATTGTAATAAATTAGTTTAAGATTACTTTATTTTGTTTGTTTAGTTCCTCCCTCCGTTGCTAGGCTCTATCTCTGCCAGTTTTTCCAGTCCCGAATGTCTTAAAACTTGAAGAACCTGGTGAACTATTAAGACGATTCATAACAGATGCATAGATGTACACATATATACATATGTATATATATATATATATATATATATATATATATATATATATATATATATATATACATATATATATATATATGTATATATATATATATATATATATATATATATATATAAAATGTATACACACACACACATATATATATATATATATATATATATATGTGTGTGTGTGTGTGTGCGTGTGTATGTATGTGTGCATAATCTTCGTATCATTTCTGTTTTATTATCAAGTCTTTTAGCAGAGTTTATGCTATATTTGACTTCAGAATGAAACAACAATGGCAAATCCACATACATGTCTTATACCACTGGTATTCAGTGGCGTAACCAGGAATTTCGATTAATATTTTTTTTTCCAGGTGGAATTTCAGGAACCGGTTGGTACTTAAGATCTTAATGGTAGTATGTGAAGAAACCCTAGAAATGTGAAAATTCAATTAATAATGATACAACATCTCTCTCTGATATGATATATGTGATGATATTAGTGCAACTTATAAAATGGATACACAACAGCAAACAAGAATTTTGCAATCAAGACATTAACCCTTCAGTCCATTTCTATTGAACAGGTTAACATAACATGAGTCTCGTTTTATAGTTTATATACGGCAGATCTATTTTAACATTCCTATATTCCCTTTCTTCGCTGGGCTTATTTTCTTGTTGGAGCCATTGGGCTTGTAACTTGGTTAATAATAATAATAATAATAATGATAATAATAATGATAATAATAATAATAATAATAATAATAATAATAATAATAACAACAACTATAATAATAATAATAATAATAATAATAATAATAATAATAATAATAATATAATAACTTTAACAAGAGCAATCACAGATTTCTGACATCAGCTAAAGGATAATGTGGTCGTCCTTGATCTAAGATTTATCTGTGGTGGAAATTTCGTCAAAATCCGTCAATTTCTTTCCCCGTTATCTTTAAAATTACGAAAAATGCAAAGCTGGATTTAGAATCCGGATCCGGATCTGGATCATCTCCAAAATTTAATGAGGTCGTCCATGACCTGAGATCTATCTGTGGTGAAAATTTCGTCGAAATCCGTCAAGTAGTTTTGACGTAATCCTGTTAACAGATCCACAGACAGAAAAATAATAAACACTCGATCGAGTAATCTCCTTGGCGGATGTAATAAGACATTGCAGTTCGAGATAACATATTACTTTAAACAAGAATACTGGAAATCTGAATGAATAGGAAAAAAATAGGTCAATATATTGCAATTTTTCAAGAAGTTATAGCCATGGATGTATCATTGTAATTGCAATAAGATCATTTGCTACACATTTGTTACCAAACAGGAAATTGAGGGAACTTAATACAGATGTTCACATATCCTAAGAATAACGTGTCATATTCAGCTATATAGTTTTGCTAATAAAAATGCAGAAATTATTTTGTTATTTAATTCATCTTTACCTTATTCAAATAAACGAATGATTTTGGCAAAACTAAAAATCAACAACAATATTATTTCTAAGAAAAAATTAAAAACAACAGTATTTTTTCAGAAAAAACTTGCCAGCTTGAAAACTATCTAGAGCACAAATTTGAATTTTTTCAGCTTTTCATCAGAATGTCACGGCAAAGTATTTTGATAGCTTTGTATGTTTTGTACTTTATTGCATATTTATATATCTAACAATTAAGAGCTCTATTGGAAGCAAAAATATACTGGTATTTTTATTATTATTATTATTATTATTATTATTATTATTATTGGTTTTTCGAAACTAAAGATACGCTTGATTTCCAGTGTAGAATTTTACAAAGGAAACAGCCTTCCACAAAGCAACCAGCATTTTATCCACGCTTCCACAATCGGTTCATGCGAATTTTAAAATCTGGTAATCCGCTTTTTGCAAATTCCCAGATGAAATGGTTGCACCTTCGCTAATACTTTTGTGGCTGGGATTTTGAACCGACTTACAAAGAACAGTAAACGATGTAAGCTTCTTATCATTTGGTTTCGATTTTCTATCTTTCCTTCGGAGCGCATGCGCAGATGTCGCCACGTGTTGTGGCAAAAGCGATGTTGGTTGGTTTGTTCATAGATAGAAAAGAGGTAGAGCAGGAAATGATGCACTATGTTTGGGCATACGCACGTGATCTGTGAATAAATAATTTACATTTTTGCTACTGAGATTTTCCTACAAAAACAAAAGCAAGATTTCTAATTTGTTTGACATGTTCGCTCAAGTGGAACATGAATAATGACTGAAGTTTCATAGGTATTCATTCTTGCCTACCCCGAGTGAAAGCTATCTGAGTTTCATTCCGATTTCTTCATAGATAAAGAAACTAGAAGTTTTCATGTATGAGAACAAAATTTACCTGTTTCGGTGAAATTTTCCCTTTTATAAGCAAAACGAGTTACTTGTGTTTGAGTGCTATTTTCACGTTAATACAAAAAACAAGATGATAATTTTGGTGAATTGAATTACGCAAAAGTTACCAAAAGTTTCACTGAAAATTTTCAACTACGAATTCGTCACTAGCTATCTATACCTCACCAAGGTTGTCTTAAATAACAACGAAATGCATTTCGATGAAATTTCAAGTAAGATAACACGGGAAATGTTACCTGGAACATTTAACCTATTCCAGATAAGAGCTGGAACAACTCAATCCAGAACAGGAATATTAAACCGAACGATGTTTACTTTTCCTCTCCCTTAAATAGCCCGTCAACATGGGGACCTTTTCCCTGTTTATGTTTTCCACATAATAATGTAAAGCATCCTCTTCTCTCCTTCCCCCAGCATCCCCGTCATTGAAGGCTCAAGAGAATGTCAAGAGGTCTCATTAATTCCAGTCTGAAATTCCCATCGGAGAAGATGTGGCCTCTTATAAAGGCACTTCTGGAATTGTCGAATAAGAAATTGCAGTCATTATTCAAATAATGTTGGATTGTGATGGCTGAATTTAAGATTGATAAGTCATATATATATATATATATATATATATATATATATATATATATATATATATATATATATATGAAGAAGTGAAGGATGCAACAAAGCAAAAGAGAGAAGCAGAGAAAAGGTGGGAGGGGACCCAAATGGAAGTGGACTGGATGGCCTATAAGGAAGCAAATAAATTAGCAAAGAAAATTGTAGCAATTGCTAAGGATAGAGCATATGATCAGCTTTACAAAGAGCTAGATACCAAGGAAGGGCAAGGAAAGATCTTTAAACTAGCACACATGAGAAATAAGAATACCAAGGATATAACACACATAAGACAGATTAAGGATAAGGATGGAAATATACTGAGAAATGAGAGAGACATAATAAAGAGATGGGAAGAATATTTTGAGGCCTTACTGAATGAAGAAAATGAAAGATTTCTAAGAGGAGACGGACACACAAATTGTGGACCAGTCACAGAAATAACAAAAGCTGAGGTTAGAGGGGCACTGGGAAAGATGAAAAATGGTAAAGCTGTGGGACCAGATGGCATACCTGCAGAAGCCTGGAAGGCTCTTGATGAGGAAGGAATTGACATATTTTGGCAGTTAATGAAAAAGATTATGGAAAGTGAGACAATACCCGAAAAATGGAGGGAAAGTATATTAATCCCAATATTCAAAGAGAAAGGGGACATACAGTGTTGTGAAAATTATCGAGGAATAAAACTCATGTCACATACACTGAAGGTATTTGAAAGAATTATGGATGAAAGATTACGGCAGCAAGTTTCCATCGGTAGACAGCAACTAGGATTCATGAAGGGGCTTAGTACTGTGGATGGTATTTTCGCTTTGAGACAAATTATGGAAAAGTACAGAGAGAAGCAAAAGGTCTTGCATATGGCCTTTATAGACCTAGAGAAGGCATATGACAGAGTACCACGACAGGAAATATGGAGATGTCTCAGGGAGAGAGGAGTGATGGAGAAGTATGTCAGAATGATCAGGGAGATGTATAGAAATGTAAAGACCAGCGTCAGATCTACAGTTGGAAGAACAGAAAATTTCCAAGTTGGAGTCGGGCTACATCAGGGATCTGCTCTAAGCCCACTCCTGTTTAACATCGTCTTGGATGTGTTAACAGAGGAGGTCAGGGAGGAGCCACCATGGTGTCTGCTCTATGCAGATGATATAGTCTTGGTAGCCGAGAACAGGGAAGAACTGGAGGGGAAACTAGAAAGATGGAGATATGCCTTGGAGAGTAGAGGTTTAAGAATAAGCAGGAAGAAGACAGAGTATATGACAACCGAGATGGATGGCGACCAGCAAACAACAATCAAATTAGGCGGAGGAAACATCAAAAGGGTTCATAAATTCAAGTACCTTGGTTCAGTGATCGACAATGGGGGGAACATGGAAGAGGAAATTAACAACCGGATTCAGTGTGGTTGGAACAACTGGAGGAAGGTGTCTGGTATCATATGTGATAGGAAAGTCCCTATAAGATTGAAGGGCAGAGTGCACAAGGCAGTGGTCAGACCAGCAATGGCATATGGATTGGAAGCAGCACCCCTAAAGAAAACAGAGGGTAGAAAGTTGAACGTAACCGAGATGAGGATGCTTAGGTGGATGAGTGGAGTAACCAAAAAGGACAGGGTTAGAAATGAACATATTAGGGGTACAGTAAAAGTCACTGAGGCATCAAAGAAAATGCAAGAGGCAAGGTTAAGATGGTATGGCCACCTGATGAGAAGAGAAGGGCAACACATGGCAAGAGAAGTGATGGACGTGGAGGTGGATGGAACACGAAGGAGAGGAAGACCTAAGACCAGGTGGAGAGATTGCATTAGAGATGATATGAGGGAGAAGGGAGTATGGGAGGAAATGACACAGGACAGAGGGAGATGGAAGAGACTCATTAGAAACGGCGACCCCGAATAGGGATAAAGCTGGGAAGAAGAAGATATATATATATATATATATATATATATATATATATATATATATATATATATGTATATATATATATATATATATATATATATATATACACATACATATATACATATACAGGGTGTCCCAAAATAATGTATTCACTCTTTGGATTGTTACAGCTTTATTTTCACATTTCCAGAATATTTTCAGAACAAATTTTTTTGCTCGAACGTAAGCACAGTATCCGCCATTCTTACTCCAAAATCAAATCTGAAATAGAAAAAAAAGTTTATTAGCTATTCAAAGTCAAAGAGTGTATATATTATTTTAGGACACTGTATATATATACACACATTATATATATATATATATATATATATATATATATATATATATATATATATATATAAATATTTATATACACACATATATATATATATATATAAATATTTATATACACACATACATATATTATATATATATTTATATATATATATATATATATATATATATATATATATATATATACATATATATATATAGGCCTATATATATATATATATATATATATATATATATATATATATGATAAATTTTGCACATATAGAAGTTTTTCATATTCATATAAGCCATATATTATACTTCTCCTAATATCTGAATTCTCTCTATACCTCGGGATCAGAGACCAATGGCGCAATCAACTCGAAGATAATAGCCGGATGACTATATGGTACGTCACTGTCACCTCAGTTTCTCTGGCCTGGGTTCAATTCCCCGGTGGACCTGAAGCTATTATCTTTGAGTTGATTTCCCCTTGGGTCTCTGATCCCGAGGTATAGAGAGGATCCAGATATTAGGAGTATAATATATGGCTTATTTGAATATATATATATATATATATATATATATATATATATATATATATATATATATATATATTGAATTCCAATTCAAAAGGTACATTGAATGAGAGGGAGATGCATACAACTAATAGAAACATGAGAGAGAGAGAGAGAGAGAGAGAGAGAGAGAGAGAGAGAGAGAGAGAGAGAGAGAGAGAGAGAGAGAGAGAGAGAGAGAGAGAGATGACCTTTTGAAGAGTATGAAATGATAAGGCCAGTGCTACGTCACCTTGAATAGTGGTCTTGCAAAGTTTGTGCAATTGAAGATTTGAACATTGGGATATTTAACCAGATGATCAAAAGGTGAAAAGTAACATCAAACTAAAGTGATTAGAATAACAATCTCTCTTTATTTTGGGCGAGCAACTGACGGTTTATTTCCAATCTACTAAAGTCCTGGATTATGTAAATGCTTACTTAAGTTACGAGGAAAAGCTAGACTATGAACATAAGTACGTGTGCATCACAGTTGTTCGAGAAAAGATATATTGAGCCAAGTTTAGATAAAATGTAGGCCCACGTTTATATGTACAGTATACACTAAAAGTATATTCTGCCTTCTAATGTATACAAATACAATAACATTTGATAACAAAGCACAAAAATTGAGCATGAATTTATGTATGTATGAATGCATGATTGCTCTTCTCAAAACTATGATTAGAACAACGAGGAAGCAAATAACTCGCATGGCATTTCAAACGGTATAAATTGGTCGCCTGCTCATTTATATTCTAAACCACCCGCATAAAAAACAACTTTTGCAATTCCATTGTATGTTAATGCATATTGAAAAGCCCTTGAAATCAGAGGTTGCACTTCGTAGATGCATTAAAACCTTCAGTATATATAATATAGATTTATGAATTTTTGAGACTCGTATAGCGAATATGGCACCAATGCTCAATGAAAAGTGCATTTTGAAATTATATCGTTTGTAAAATACAATCAAAAGAATTTTAAGTTATCATAAGAAGTAAGGAAGATGAATAGTTAAGCATTCTGGTTTTGAGGTTCGAGTTTGAAGGTATATATAAAAAGTGTACTCCTAAATGTTACATATTTTCTAAGATAAATGAATCATGAAATATCTTTGATTTTTACGTTTTAAATGTTAATGGTGCGAATTGTGGTAAAATTTAGCTCACATAATAATTCCGTTTCACATAAATTTTGATTGTGGCTTTAAATGTTTCCATCGACACGCACACGAACACACACACATATATATATGTATAGAAATATATATATGTATATATATATATATATATATATATATATATATATATATATATATATATATAAAACAGGAACAAATGCAACAATTTCTAGTCCACTGAAAGACAAAGGCCTCAGATTCACGTCTGGTGTTTAGCCAGTTTTCATCACCAAGTTGGATAGTGCAGAATGGTTACGGTTGGAGATTTTGGTCTGATCGATCACAGCAAACCAATCTAGTATGGATGCCCCTGACTATTACAGCTTTGCTGATTATATGTATATATATATATATATATATATATATATATATATATATAAATATATATATATATATACACACGCATATATATAATTGTATACATGTATATATATATATATATATATATATATATATATATATATAACTATATATACATATATCTATATCTATATATATACTTATATATATGTATATATATATATATATATATATATATATATATATATATATATATATATATTTACACATATATATATATATGTATATATATATATATATACATATATATATATATATATATATTATATATATATGTATATATCTATATGTATATAGCAAATTTTTAACTTGGAACCCTGGTGTAAGTATGCATGTTTCTATCTCTTCATTCAGGAAGAGGACCACTGTCACCACAGAGTTCAAACCAAATCCACATTTGATGTGTAATAACCACAGGAATACCTATCAAGGTCTTCTGTAGCTAAAAGGCAAACCAATAAACAAAGAAAATGAGACACGTAAAATGTTGTAACAGGACAACTGGTTTCCTCAATGAGAGAATTTTTTATCTAACTATATTTCACTCTCTAACTTAATTTGCTTTTAAATTTCAAATTTCTGATAATATTTTTCCTTAATGTTTTTTCTTTTATATCAAATCACCCTCTCTCTCTCTCTCTCTCTCTCTCTCTCTCTCTGTCTCTCTCTCTCTCTCTCTCTCTCTCTCTCTCTCTCTCTCTCTCTCTCTCTCTCTCTCTCTCTCTCTCTCTCTCTTAGTTTTCTATCGCTCATATTTTTTTATTTAACCCCATTATTGATATTTACCTGGTTCTCAATAAAGATTATCCCAATTTTATCTCATACAGAAAATTAAAAGGTCTTTGAAGTAAACCCGATAATGCCTCCTCCAAAGAATAAACCCCAAATAATTAGAACGTTTGACATCTATTCCTCCAAAACACAGTCTTTCAAGATAGTGGCCATCAATACGAGGTCATCGTCTATAGAGAGCACTCGCCGAATGAATTCTCTTGAGGATCTCCAAGGCGATGTCATGATCTCAGATTTGCTCGCTGGATGGTGAAGGATTAGGATGAAACGAGTGGCAGATCTGCTAACTTGATAAATCTTAGTTTATTTGAGTGGGTCTCAGTTTAGTAAAGCGTGTTTTCTATCTTAGGAATTATGTACCAGTTACTGTATACAGTATGTCTGCGTGATGTTAATTATTTTGATCTGTAATTGTATTATATTTATGTATAATTGTAGATGCATTATGAGCATATACTTTACTGTTACTTGTATGTTGTACATCTGACCTATCCCTCTAACAATCCAACTCCAAAAATGGGATATGAACTACGGTTATGAAAGCATGAACTTTTGTCCCAAATACAATCGGTATACTTTCTTCCCCTGACGTTTTGTTATACAATGTTTGTATGTGTGCTAGTACTCTCACAGTATTATATATATTACAAACATTTTTATCAATATATCAGTTTTCCTGATGATGTCAAGAAGACG
>NC_090744.1:37104099-37126599 GCF_036898095.1 Palaemon carinicauda
CTGCTCGGCTGATCATGGTGATAATCAAATACTTTCACCACGTCAAGGTACCACTAATCAGGAAGCTATATATATATATATATATATATATATATATATATATATATATATATATATATATATATTTATATTGTCTACTGATAATGAGCTAACACACGCAAAAATAATAGAATTTCCATTAGAAATGTAATTGCCTAAATGACTTCCTTTATTCAGAAATATATGAGGCAATCTCTCCCTCTCTGAACTCATGCGAAAATATTTGTCAATACATAAATAAAAACAACTAAAACGGCACGTCGATGAATATTTATTTCAACAATGGTTATAAATCAATCTCGGCCATGCTAATATATATGTAATAGAAAAATGTGAAGCTTAATGAATATATGAGAAAAATGCCACATGCAGAGCATCCCGGAAAAAATTCAGGTTATCATTTTTATAAAGTATTTCCACCGGGAACAGCGTTTCTAGTAAGTAAATAATTTATTAACAATGGATTTTAAACATTATTATGAACGCTTGTCGTGGATTAATATTTCAGACAGTTTTCAAAAGGTGGGGCTTAGAGAAAACCTTTTTTTTCAGTATTTTCTTTAGAACGTCTATTCACTTATTTTGCTGTGTGGAATTTTCCACCATTGTGGCCCATAGCCACTCACACTGGACTTTCGATTTCTGTTACAGGTGCTGCCAGACTTCTTATTAGTACAGTTGGCAATATCACGTGTAGTCAGCACGTCAAATGTGTTGCAAATGAGTCTGGTGTCGGCCAAGGTGCAACCCAATCCTAAAGTTCTAATTTCCCAGCGGAAATGCTAAAACCTTTGGAACCAGTCATCGTAGCGTAAGACACTCAAGTTATGGTTTCAACAAAGAATCTAGTCCAGATCATATTTTGAGGTAGTGTGATAAATGGAATAATGAGAGAAAAAAAAGAAAAAAGAAACATATTTGGTCTCACAAACTGGGTTTTGACAACCGTGCTGGTTTGTGGTATCATCAGTGATCAACAACGTGTGGGTCATTACTTGATAAATTTCATGGGTATGATCACCAATTTACTATGAGTTAAGAATGGTTTAGAGGCGCCTATAAAGGTCTAATCGTTGAGCTGTAAGCAACCACTGCTTGGTACCCAAGACCCCTTTATCTGTGTGTGTGTGTGTGTTTCTCTCTGTGGTAGCATGTTTCATAGAAAGTAGTCCATTTTCATTTCTACAGAAACATGTTTCAGAGCTAAAGCTCTTGTTGAAACACAATCCCATAGTGACCAACGGTGTGTAATTTCTTTTCATCCTGCCCATTATGTTATGTAATTATGTAGTTTATTTGTAAATATATAGCTGCTCTTAACTAAAGACAGAATCGGGGTCTTTTGTTTATTATACTAATGAAGCAATTAATGAAAAAGCTTTTGCATTCACCCTAACGTAAAGTAGAGTATTATAAATATTTAGTGGATTGCATTTGATAAACAATAATTAATGATTCAATAAGATACTTAGGATATTCAGATACTCAAAACGAAACTGAAGACGAATTAAGTTATTTAATGAAATTGCAGAAATGATTTGACGAAAACAACAAACTTCAGCTGTCGAATGAAAAGGGTCACGAGATGGGTAAATAAAAGAGGGTACACATGGGAAACAGACAAAGAGAACACATCTGGACATCGAACAGAGAGATTTAGACAAACAAACAAGAATTCAAACGCACAGTTAGACAAACAGTGGTTATATCTAAGCAAATAAAGAGGGTTACACTTGGACAAATAGAGGGTTACTCTTCATAGAGATGTAAAGACTCAACTATTGACCCAAAGGATATTCTGCTAAAGGGCCATCGTTCGTAAATGGAATTCTAAACATTTTAACTTCACAAATCCAGACTTCAAATTATAATCCGCTACTGTTTCATCCAGGAATCTGTCGTTGAGGAAGATCGGTTTCTAAAATTCTCGTTTAACGGGGACTGGAACAAAACAGATTAAATTTTGTCCATATTCAAAGACAGATTTTTAAACTTTTATTTATTAAGTATCTCATTTTGGGGAAAAAAAAATCGTGCTCTCATTTTCCAATTTCCACTCTTTTACCTTGTGTTTTCATTACATTGTTTATATTCTGGTGCATTTTAGGGAGACTTATTTTTGGTTATTTAATTTTTCAGTGTTTACTCTCAATGTTTTGTGCTAACTGAATATTTGCTGCAGTTATAGTCCTTCTAATGTCTTCTATTCTTATTATACATATCTTTATTTCCTCTGATTACTCTCTCTCTCTCTCTCTCTCTCTCTCTCTCTCTCTCTCTCTCTCTCTCTCTCTCTCTCTCTCCACCTTCGCCTCTGCCATTCATGAGCGACTTTTGAAATCTTTGAAAGTTTTAGGAAATGATAACATCAATATATGAATAAAATTTCAAGAACAACAATTGAGAGAGAGAGAGAGAGAGAGAGAGAGAGAGAGAGAGAGAGAGAGAGAGAGAGAGAGAGAGAGAGAGAGAGAGAGAGAGATAAAAGTGCTCACATTTTTGTGAAGAATCTTTCCTACTCTTCTCGAATCGACTTTGTTTTAGAAACCCCGTTTGGAGAGGAAATTTCAACATCAACGAGCTAATGAAGTACTTATTTTGTTAATGAACCGATCCACTCACGCTTCAGTGATTGGGGAATATGTAAAAAAGTGATTAATTATCCGATAAAATAAGTTGTTATCAATCAATCAAAGTTTATAAATATAAAGTATATATATGTATACATAAATACTGTATATATACATACATACGCAGACACACACACACACACACATATATATATATATATATATATATGTGTGTGTGTGTGTGTGTGTGTGTGTGTGTGTGTGTGTAGAAATCACGAAAGCTGACATGTGATGAATATAAAAAAAATATATATTCTCATTGTTGAGTCTGTTGATGTCCCTAATGGACTAAAGTACTAGCTCCAATCAAGTCTTTTCATTTTTCCTTTCGTGGGTATAATATATATATATATATATATATATATATATATATATACATACATATATATATATATATATATATATATATATATATATATATATATAAATATAAAACACACTGACACATTTTATCATGTTCGTTCAAAAGCATTCAACACTGCTCATTACCACCCATCGATGCTCACAAGTAAGATTTGCATGGTGCTGCCTTTGATGTCTATATGAAATGTTTAATGGCTCCTGTTCCATTGAGTAACATATTTTAAGATGAATTATTCACTAATCTTGAATGTAGATTGAACAGTAGAACTTGTATCTAGTTCATTTACATCTCAACATTATTCCGTGTCTGTGTCAACTTAGGAATTTTAAGGTCCACCATGCAGAGGCTCTGCCAACTTTTTAATTTTCACACGAATATTGTATATGCCAGACAGTTATGTTTTATTTGCAGGTATATTCTCTGGTGCCGCATGATTTCTTCTTGTATTTTATTCACACCATTCAATACCTCTGCTTCTATATGAGTCATTTTCTGGTCCTATACTCTCTACGGGACATCCACAGTCCTTTTATCATGTTCTTTTGAAAGCATTCAACATTTCACAAAGCATATTGCTCGCTTATAGTCAAATATACACTATCGATGCACTTTCAGAACAAGAAAGTCTTCAGTTTCCTTTTGAAAGCCTTAATACCTCCATTCTTTCCAATGTCCAGTGGGAGTTTATTGTATAGTCTCGGGACTGCCATAGCTCTTGATAGCTCGATTGGTAGAGTCCCTGTTGGCATGGTTTCGGCTAAGAAGTATAGGTTCGAATCCTTACCCAGTCAGAAGCACGTATCATAAATGAATTTCCATTGGATATATATACCCAAAGGTAGAATTCGATATTGGATGCCATTTTGGTTGATATTTTCTTACTGCATATATCAATAATTCAGGAAACCGACATACATACATACATACATACATACACACACACACACACACACACACACACATATATATATATATATATATATATATATAATTGCACTGCATGTGTGTGTGTATGCGAGTGGAACATGTGTGTGAAACCCTTCAGGAGAAACTTACATCACCTAACGCATCTTCTCTTTGTTGAGAAATCCATCTATCTGCTTTGAACCCTTCAGCCCTCCTTGATATGCAAACCAATACCGATGTCAATGGCACTCTCCACAAACTTTGAAAGCCCAAACAAACTTTAACATCTTGCTGTTTGATCCCAGATTCCAAGTCCGTTGTTCAACTTCCCTTTCTTGCCATTCATGGACGCCCTAAATAGCAGTGAAAAGGAATGGCTTTCATGTCAGTATAGACGCACGGTCGCATATGTATATCATTCTTGACAAGATTTTTTATTCTTATAAAAATAGGATGCACTATAATAGGATTGATGACGTTAATAATTATTATTGTTAAAGATAAAAGAGAGACTTTGATTGCGAGTAGGAATCATATCAAGATTTCAGGCTGAAATGTACAAGAAAGGAATATTCTGTATATGATTATCAAAGCTTCGTACGCCTTCGGTATACACACACATATATATATATATATATATATATATATATATATATATATATATATATATACATATATATATATATATATATATATGTGCGTGTGTGTGTACAAAACTGAAGTACGTATACACACCTACATATATGTATATAAATATATGTGTATATATATATATATATATATATATATATATATACATGTGTGTGTACAGCATACTTGTGGGTGTGGGTGTATATATACAGTATACATGGTCTATTCTGAATTATTGAGATTCGTAAAATATATACAATTACATACACACATATATTATATATACAGTATATATACATATATATATATATATATATATATATATATATATATATATATATATGTGTGTGTGTGTGTGTGTGTTTGTGTGTGTGTGTATTTGTGTCCCATGTCAACGGATAATGAGACATCGGAACATGGGTTTTTTCACTTTATTACAAAAAGGTTTGTGAATACAATTACCAAGCCAGATACTCTCAGACGAGTACCTACTTGCTCTTATGATTGCTCGAGAGGTATTGCTTACCCATTGCCAAGTAAAGTGCAATGTTGCTCTGTCAATATGCTGAATTGTTAGATTTTGTGGAATTCTCCACTATGATGGAAATATGCTGTCACCAATAGGCTTAACAGACGCCATAAATCAGACTTCACACAGGTGACCTATAACAGAGTTCAGTGATCGCGCACCATAGTTAGTGACAGTCATAGTACTCTTAAAAAAGGTCATTAATCTCACTGTATAAAACACATATTTTACATACAAGGATTAGGACATTATATATATATATATATATATATATATATATATATATATATATACATATATATATATATATATATACATATATATATATATATATATATATATATTTATATATATATATATATGTGTGTATATATATGTATATATATGTATATATATGTATATATATGTATATACATATATATATATATATATATATATATATATATGTATATGTATATATATACCGTATATATATATATATATATATATATATATATATATCTTATTCTTTTATGTGGCTGGTTTAAGCTGTTTTATTTTTTCTTTATAAGGTGTTATCTAATAAAAAATCCAACCTATGATCAAATTTCGTAATATTTTACAGCTAACTTTTGAGTTTATCAAACAAAGAATCAAGAAAACACACGAGACTAAAACATAAAATAAATGAATAAGTATAAAAACATATTGGCAGAAATAAACGATAGTTTAATGAATTCCGGATTATTCACAATGATTATTCCTGTAACTAATTTATTAGCGTCATTTATTTAAATTCCTCCTTTTATTGTAATTGGTTGACTACGTCTCTATTGTTCGTACTGAATTTTACAGTAAGCTTAGCTTTTCTTCTAAATTTCTCCATTGATTAGACATTGTATTGGGTATGTATTCTATTTTTTCTCTATTTTGTTTGTCCATTGCTTATCCTCATTTCGTGCAATAATTTATTCATCTTTTTCTGCTTTAATTATCCATGAGTCTTCTCATTTATTCGTTCATTTATCTTCCAGTTTACCGAGTTTGAATGACTGCTCTCCTTGCTTTGATACAGTTTAAATTTCCATCTCTCTCTCTCTCTCTCTCTCTCTCTCTCTCTCTCTCTCTCTCTCTCTCTCTCCTCTCTCTCTCTCTCTCTCTCTCTCTCTCTCTCTCTCTCTCTCTCTCTCGAGCTAGGCTAGCTTTCATCCGCCCCCTCAAAATAGGTCCTATTAGATTACTTCGTCCTGATGTTCCATCATCCAGAGGGCAAAGACTAGGTCATGACCCAACCCTCAGAGGCTTTTAAAGGATTACATCCGAACGATATCCTTCGCTAATGGGGACGCTGGAAGGAGATTGAACTGACCCTCTGATTGGAAACGATGGGGGTTAATCACACACTTTGCTTACTTTCCAATCGCTGACTGGTTATGTTCTAAACCTTTTCAATATCAATCAAAGTCCAGCTCTAAGCTCTCTAGGTCCTACATATATTGGGAAGTTTTATCTTCACTTTTTATTCCTATTTTGTCTTTATTTGTATTTATCCTTAAGCTCTCTAGGTCCTACACAAAGCGTAATTATGCTTTTAATGTTTTGTAATATGTATATGTAAAGCAGCTGAAGGTATTATTATTATTATTATGATTATTATTATTATCATTATTATCATTATTATTATTATTATTATTATTATTATTATTATTATTATTATTATTATCCAAGATACAAACTTCTTTGGAAAATCAAAATGTAACTAGTCTGAGGGCTTCAAGAGGGTAAAATAACCCAGTGAAGAAAGGAAAGAGAGAATTAACGAATAAACAGTGTAAGGAAATTGCTACAAAAATATAAATAACATCATCAAAATAGATCAGTAATATATCAAGTATAAAACGAGAATTACGTCAACGTTTTCCACTGATTCAGGTGCCAGATTAGGATGACCATTTCACAATCTGGTCACAGCTGGAGTAAAACTTCTAGAATACTGTGTAGTATTGAACCCTATGATGGAGAAGGCAACACTGTTATAATTAACTGCATACCTAGAACTACAGAAGTTCTTTTGCACCATGTGCAAGTAAGAGAAATGCAGATTATTTACCCAAAATACATTTCCATTCAGTGTACATCAGGTTTCACTTTCCTTTATATCCTTTTCACCTTTCATTAATTATTGCAGATAGGCTTTTCGATAATTCGTGATTTGGTTTCTACCAAGAACAAGCACTACAGAAATAATCAGTTATTTTATGAGTAAAAGACAGCCTCATTTTTAAACATGGACACCCACTAGAGAAATTATGAATTGGTTTCTAAGAAAAAGACAGCACTTTTTATAACATTAGCAACCACCAGAGAAATCCTGAAATAGCTTTTGAGAAGAAGACAGGCTTATTTTTTAACATGGACACCCACTAGAGAAATTATGAATTGGTTTCTAAGAAAAAGACAGCATTATTTTTTAACATTGGCAACCACCAGAGAAATACTGAAGTGGTTTCTGAGAAGAAGACAGGCTTATTTTTTAACATGGACACCCACTAGAGGAATTATGAATTGGTTTCTAAGAAAAAGACAGCATTATCTTCTAACATTAGCAACCACCAGAGAAATCCTGAAATAGCTTTTGAGAAGAAGACAGGCTTATTTTTTTAACATGAAAACCCACTAGAAAAATTCTGAATTGGTTTCTAAGAAAAGGACAGCATTATGTTTTAACATTAGCAACCACCAGAGAAATACTAAAATGGTTTCTGGGAAGAAAGGCTTATTTTTCTTACCTCCCAAACAAACTCCCTCATCTTCATTTCCATCAAAATGACAGGTAATATCCTAGACGCCTGACAACCTGTTCAGAAATCCTTCGTCACGTTCGCCTTATAAAAGGCGAACCCTATTCACAGCCAATATTTGGGAAGAGTATGTTTTGAAGAGATCCATCTCAAGTGGTTCTTAGGTTGTTTTTAGTTCCATCGTGACGCTTTTTCGAGCTTACTTGAAAGATCTTTCCCTTCTGCGAGTTTTCAATCTCCTTGCAATATTATGAGATTTATAAATACTGGAAGTAGGTCGAGAGAGAGAGAGAGAGAGAGAGAGAGAGAGAGAGAGAGAGAGAGAGAGAGAGAGAGATGGGATTTCAAACTAGAGGAATCAATTTGGAGGAGAGAAGGAAAAAGCGAGATTCACATACAATGAATAGATGCATTAGGAGAAATGGAGAGCAGTGCGATTATAAAGGCCTATATTCTCCTTTGGTGTCAGATGATGGTTTTGTGGGTGTTAATGATCTTAAAGCTGACTCCAGCTGTTTGATCAGCGTTCTTTGAAGCATGGGATCAGGGTTACCAGGTTGGGCTTTTTCAGCTAAAAACTCCAAATTTGGCCTTTTTTAAAAATTGGTTGGCCTTAAATGCTAAACCTTTGGCGTAATTTTACTAATGTCTTGGCTTTAAAGCTGCAGCTGATCAGAAGTTGGCCTTTTCTCACCTAGAAAACCTGGCAACCCTGATATTTCAATATCAGAATTCGGTGATGAGTTGATGAAGAGCCGTTTGGTACTTCATATGTTACATGAACATTTGAAACTAATGTCATGTAATTGATGATAATTAGACACGGCATTTAAGAAACAAAAAACGTAAAATGAATCTCCTTCGAGAGCGTAAAGGTTAGCGTAAAGCCATAATCATAACATCAACACAGATGTAGTACGTAGGCTAGTTGCTTCTAGAACCAGAGACCGAAAGATAAAAAAGCCGATTCAGACGTGGCCTTGAACACTATTAGTGTTAATAAATAAAAATTCAGGACTTTTTACAAAGTCTATCTGCTATACTACTGCACTGTAATTGTTCAGTGGTTTTGTTAAAGATTTTATAGTTTATTTAAGAAATATTTATTTCAATGTTGTTAATGTTCGTAAGATATTTTATTTTTCCTCGTTTCCTTTCCTCACTGGGCTATTTTCCCTGTTGGAGCCCCTGGGCTTATAGCATTCTGCTTTTCCAACTAGGGTTGTAGCCTAGCAAGTAATAATAATAATAATAATAATAATAACTGCATGAGGTACAACCTTTAACGTGTTAAGGGCAGGCTCCTAATATTCTAGAATTAACCTTAGAACAGGATACAGTATTAACATTGTAAAGCACTGCATTATCAGCCAGGTTGTAGTCTTCAGGTTGCTACTCAACCAACGGCTACTGAAAAGAAGAAACTATTACTCAAAAGTAATGGTAAATAAGAGGTATCACTGGTTACAGAACTATCACTGGAACTGTTCATAGTTATAAACCAGATTATCATTATTATTATTATTATTATTATTATTATTATTATTATTATTAATTGCCAAGCTACAACCCTACTTGGAAAAGCAGGATGGTACAAGCCCAGGGGACCCAAAAGGGAAAATTGCCCAGTGAGGAAAGGAAACAAGGAGAAAAAAATATTTTTAAAATAGTAACAAGATTAAAATAAGTATTTCCCATACAAACAATAAAAAATTCAACAAGACAAGAGGAAGAGAATTGAGATAGAATAGTGTGTCCGAGTGTACCCTCAAGCAAGAGAACTCTAACCCAAGACAGTGGAAGACCATGGTACAGACGTTATAGCACTACCCAAGACTATTCAAGATTATTCAAGCAGGAAAACTCTCAATAATAATAATAATAATAATAATAATAATAATAATAATAATAATAATAATATTTGCTCTGATGAAGTGACAAGAAAAATGGTGAACCGTTTAGACCTGTTGTGGTTATTTCCCTTGGTCGATTGAAAGGCCAACTAAGGAATCCAGAACTCCAATTTTATCAAGGAAAGGAAATGAAATAAGTTGGGCACTATTTAAGAATAAGAAACCCTTCTTTATAAATATGGAGGTGGTGATGTACTTTAGGTGTGTCTGTGTGCGTGTGTGCGGGTGTGTGCACGTGCGTATTTATGAAAAAAAGAGGGAGATATCAGGAGAAAAGAAATATTGGCTTTACGTACATATTCTATTGAAATTGAAATACACTTTACTGTTAACTACAATAAAATCTAGAAAGATCAACACAATCATTCAGGATAAAATCCTTTACGTAAATCGCTATCTATTGAGAGAGAGAGAGAGAGAGAGAGAGAGAGAGAGAGAGAGAGAGAGAGAGAGAGAGAGAGAGAGAGAGAGAGAGAGAGAGAAATGTTTATCGACCTTAAACACAAACATATAAAGTATATATCCATATGCAAACATATATAGTACACACACACACACACGCATATATATATATATATATATATATGTATGTATGTATGTATATATATATATATATATATATATATATATATATATATATATATGTGTGTGTGTGTGTGTGTGTGTGTGTAGGTAAAGGATGAATGAGGCAGCAAATCTTCAGTTGTTTTAGTCTGGACTTCCTCCTTGTAATGGAAAATGGCCATTGTCAAACATTCGTCTTTTCAAGAAATGTACTCACATGGCTGCACATTAGATTACGTATACATTCGACGTCATTAAATACTACGGCTTCTGTGATGAAATACCGATTATTATTGACATATCATTTACGGAAATGAAATAAAAGAAAAGTTACCGCAATTGAGAAAATAAAAAGACAAAAGTAATAATGTGGCTTTGCTAAATGTGTTTCTTTTTGGAACTATATCTAATTCATTTATGATTTAGGTTATTCTTTCAAATAAATTTCCTCCAATAAAAATCCTTTGTAATTAGAATAGAATTAGCTTCGACTAAATTCCAGTTCAAATGTAATTTTGTTCAAAGGTAAATTTTTCCAATTCAAATGTAATTCAATTCAGATGTAAGTCCCTTTAAATCCAGCTTAGTACAATTGGAATTCAATTATTTTTTCGAACATAACTGGTCCAAAATTTGCATATTTCATTGGAGGACTCAAACGGTCGTTGTGTTTTTCCGACAATTTTTTCCAACATTTTTTCCTTGCAGCCTTTGTTGCTGAACCTCACACACACAATTCCACATTAAATTATGTGAGAATGTGAAGTAGAGGAATATCTCGAGGCATGGAAAGCCTTGCGATGAATCGTCATCTTACTCCTTAAGGACGTTTTAGAAAACGTTTAACGGTTTGGAAAAGGTTGCACGTAAGGGAGGGCCTTATTGCTAAAACGTTTTATGTGATGGTAAACTTTGAAGGTTTTCGAAAACGTTGATAGCATTTAAAAAATTAATGTTCCGGGAAAGCTTCAAATGTTACGAAAACTTCTGAACGTTTGGCAATATGTTATTACTATTATCATTATTACTAGCCAATCTACAACCCTAGTTGGAAAAGCAAGATGCTGTAAGCCCAAGGGCTCCAATAGGGAAAAAATGTCCAGTGAGGAAAGGAAATAAGGAAATCAATAAATCATGAGAACAAATTAACAATAAATCATTCTAAAAACAGTAACAACGTCAAAACAGATATGTCATATATAAACTATTAACAACGTCAAAACAGATATGTCATAAATAAACTATAAAAAGACTCATGTCAGCCTGGTCAAAAGAAAAACATTTGCTGCAACTTTGAACTTTTGAAGTTCTACTGATTCAAATACCCGATTAGGAAGATCATTCCACAACTTGGTCACAGCTGGAATAAAACATCCAGAATACTGTGTAGTAATGAGCGTCATGATGGAGAAGGCCTGGTTATTAGAATTAACTGCCAGCCTAGTATTACGAACAGGACAGAATTGTCCAGGGAGATCTGAAAGTAAAGGATGGTAAGAGTTATGAAAGTTGTGGAAAATTTATCTGGGGCGAAGGAGCGTCTTTTTGTGTATGTGCGTGTGTGGGGGGTGGGGTGGATAAAGTTTGAGAAGTCCCTGACGATAGGGAGTTTGGGGGTCCACCCCCAGAATTATTTTTACTATGATACACCATTATATGAGGTATCCTGGTGTCTGACAGCTGATCGTAGCAACCACAAAATCATAATTTCCGGATGATTTTTATGTGGTCAATTACAATCGTTCACAATGGGGTAAAACATAACCTCCTCCCCACTTTGTTGGTGGAGGTAAAAAAAATATGTGATATGGTAAAACGTGTAATATTTTGGAAAATGTTGTTGAACTTTATGGAAGAAAGTTCAACAATATGAAATGACATTTGTCGACTTTTGAATGTCCTTATTTCACATTTTTTTAAGACTCGGGCTAGATAAAACGCATCAGCCTACAGCTGAATAAAAAGTATTTCCTTTTAAAAACTAGGGATGATTATTGAAGTGTTTGACTTCTTACAGAGATGGGTACTCTTAGATAGGATAAAGTTGCCATGTCTAACAGAAAGTATCCCTTTTGAAATGGAAGTAGATTCAAAATACAGAAATAAAGAAACTAAGAATAGTCACATTAGTGTTCAGTTATTATAATTGTAACTACAAGCTAAGCTACAACCCTAGTCGGAAAAGAAAGATGCTATAAGCCCAAGGGCTCCAACAGGGAAAAATAGCCAAGTGAGGAAAGGAAATAAGGAAATAAATAAACGATATAAGTAATGCAAAATTTGAATAAAACATTTTAGAATATTGAATATTCTATAATTAACCAACTATAGTAAATTCTTTTTAGTGAGGCAAATTTGCACCGACTCACAGGGGTGCCTTTTTATCTCGGAGAAGTTTCCTGATCGGTGATTGGTTGGACGAGATAATCTTAACCAATCAGGTTGCAGGAAACTTTTCTGAGCTAAAAGGGCACCGCTGCGAGTCTGCGCAAATGCGCCTCATTAAAAAAAAATTGAGTATAGATGCCGTCAGTCAACTATTACGACCAAGAGGGGTTTTCCAGTGACGTCATAATGACCTAGTCCTGAATGACATTGCAAGTACGAAGGTACGGTCATATGACGTCACCGAAACACCGCTATTGGTCGTGCTTTGGGCGTGCGTTGCATTAATTACGCAATAAGTGACTCACGGTATCTGGGATCTTATTTACATTATATTCAATAGATTATTAAGGAATAATTCGTTCGTATCAATTTCTTTAGGAATTAGATATAATTCTACGACAGTTTGATGAACATGAATATCTCTTTTGTTATTTATTTAACTCAGTTTATTTAGTTAAATCATACACTCAATATTATACAATTGGTATTCAATAAAAATTATACCAACTTAATATATTTGCTGTATATCAATCGTGAGAGAAGGAAATCCTCTGCTCTAGAGTTTCGTTTTCACTGAGAAAAAATAAGAAAATAAAGGAAATATGAGATGGACGTATCCTGTAGTCTCTCTTTTACCCGCCAGAGAGAGAGAGAGAGAGAGAGAGAGAGAGAGACAGAGAGAGAGAGAGAGAGAGATTTCGGAAGCTGTTGATTGAAGCAGATCTCATGAACTTTGTGGACTCTTCGATGTGGTCGACTTTTGGTAATCATAACTTTGGGAACGCCAACAAAGAACAAGGTTAAAATTTTTTTGCAATTTTCCTTCGGAGAAAACTGCAATTTTTTCACATGATATTTTAGGGGATTCTTCCCTCTCTCATATTTTTTCCTGTCCATACTCTTGTTTTCTTTTCCTGAGTTTCAGATTTTCCTTTTTTTTTGGGGGGTGGGGACATATCAAACAATGAACGGCCAAACTCTTTGGGATTTGATGCATCCGAGTTAAAAAAGATTTAGTATTTTTTATTTGCATCTTCAAAGATGAAAATTTATGATTTCTAAGTTGTGACTATTGAATATATGTAGTTTTTCATCATAAGAATAATGTTACTCGCTCTCAGAAGTTCTTAGTACGCTCTAAATGGGCTAACATTTTTCCACTGAACTTGAGAACCCTTTAATGGACTACTGTGGTAACTCCCAACTTAAGGCAAAGCCTTTATTTCTTGAATATTTACATTGCTAGGCCTCAGCCATAAGGGGAAAGCAAACTCTACGTTAGATTAAACCGGGCAATACAGTTTCATAATTTAGTTCTAAAAAGATAGAATGTAATAGATAAGTAGGTGAATAGATGGGCACACAAGCAGACGCATGGAGTAATCAACTGAGATTCTGCGAATGAGAGCAGGTGAATTTTCCACCTCAAAGCGTTTTCATTCTGTGTTTTGAAACTATTTTACAATTGATTTCTTCTAAACTTCAGATTAACAGCAAAGTTGTGGACGTGGGAGTTGTCAGGTCAAAGGAAAAGTTTTGTGATTCCTTTTATCTATCAATGCTTCCCCGAAAATGATGTTGTGTCTGGATCTGTATTAGAAAATCATAGTCGTTTGATTGCAACAAACTGAGCTAAGCTTCACATACTTTCAAACAAAACTGTGATAGATATTTTGTTCTGTGTTTCGGCTTGTATTTAGCCTATGCAGTTGTATAAATAGAGGAACACCTACAATATGTATGCAATCATACATGTTCAACACATACACATACAAACATATTATTATTAGTATTATTATTACTTGCTGAGCCACAAATCTAGTTGGAAAAGCAGGATGCTATAAGCTCAGGGGCCCCAACCGGGAAAATAGCCCAGTGAGGAAAGGAAACAAGGAAAAATAAAATATTTTAAGAACAGTTCAACATTAAAATAAATATTTCCTATATAAACTATAAGAACATTAACAAAACAAGAGGAAGAGAAATTAGATAGAACAGTGTGCCAGAGTGTACCCTCGAGCAAGAGAACTCTAACAAAAGACAGTGGAAGACCATGGTACAGAGGCCATTTGCAACGCCCAATCATATGGCATGGAAAAAAATACAAAATATGAGTTATCTTTTCTTATTTTCCCTTCTCGGGGATGGCATGTGTTGAAAGTCGAGTATATGTGCCCCTTCCATTAAGGACTCTTCCATCCCTTAGCTGGACCATTAAGGATTCTTCTGGCCGTTAGCTGGACCATTAAGGCTTCTTCTGGCCCTTAGCTGGACCATAATGGATTCATCTGGCCCTAGCTGAACCACTAAGGATTTTTCCGTCCCTTAACTCGACGCCATATTTAAGCCCTCTGCTGTAACTCTGCTCCTGGTTCCTTTCTTCCATCTAGAGAAAAATCGTCCAGTATTCCGGAAGTGATGAATGTAGTTTATTACAGAAGAGGCGTCTAGATTCTGAATGTGAGGCTAAAAAGCAGAGGATGTCAGTATTCAGTATATGACCTCTTCAATGACCTCTCACGCAATAGAGCTGATGTTCGGTCGTAAACTGGAGAGGAAATGGATCGCTTCATCTTCATGATTCGTAAGGGGCATCGTAAAAGGTGAGGGTTTTATGCCCTTATATGTCTTGTATCGTGAATAAAATAGTATAAAAAGGGATATATATATATATACATATATATATATATATATATATATATATATATATATATATATATATATATATATATATATATATATATATATATTATGAATTTTGCACATTTAGAAGTGTTTTTCATATTCAAATAAGCCAAATACTTTTCATACATTTATGTCTGGATTCTCTTAACGACCTTGGTATCAGAGCCCCAGGCGAAATCACACAAAGACAATAGCTTCTGACCAGCCGGGAATCGAGTCCTGGTACAGGAAACTTGTATGAACAGTGACATACCACTTGACCACGAAGAAGTATATCACTGTAATTTCACCTGGGTAAAGTTCAAAAGTTGAAACTTACAGCAACTGCTTTCTATGTTGAACAGGCTGACATACTGTAAGATTCTTTTTTAGTTTATAGATGGATGATCTGTTTCAGTGTTGTTAAATTTCTTAAAATAATCTATTTAAGTAGTTCATTACTTCTCTTGTAGATTATTTATTTCCATATTTTCTTTTCCTCACAGGGATATTTTCTCTGTTGGATCCCATGGGCTTATAGCATCCTGCTTTTCTAACTAGGGTTGTATCTTAGCTAATAATAATAACAATAATAATAATAATAAAGAATTTATACAAATGACTTTCAAAAATACTATCAAGAATATTAATCCCAAAAAACTATCGTATGAAACCAATCCTCAGACCTCGCATCGGTGACATGTTTAGTTTTATGTAATTCTGTTAAGAAATAAACAAACAAACATAACCAAAAACACGGTTTTTTGGCGGATTGAGGGTACTTCAAAATGAAGGGAATTAAATACCTGGTAGCTGGTAGTTAGATGACTGTGATGGGTAGGGCATAGGTCTTGCAGCCTCATTCCAAAAGTCTTTTAAAAAGCCCCCAGAGCCGTCACTCTCAGGTAAACACATATTTTTGAAGATAGATAACAACAGTAGAAGCATTGCGAGTTAATTGAGAAAATCTCTCAATACAGCCACACTGAGGACACCAGATACACGTACAGTTGGACACATGAATTTTTGGTACACCTTGCTCTAAGGAAGTGTGCCTTGTCACACCGTTACTATGCGGCGAGTAACCAAACAGATGGTTATAGAGCTACCTGTTCGTAATACTAGGAAGGCAGTTATTTCTAATAGCCAGGCATTCTCCATCATGAGACTCAATACTACACAGTATTCTGGAAGTTTTATTCCAGCTGAGACCAAGATGTGGAATGATCTCCCTAATCGGGTAGTTAAATCAGTAGAACTTCAAAAGCCCAAAGTTGCAAGCAAATGTTTTTATGATAAACAGGCTGTCATAAGTCTTTTTATAGTTTATATATGACATATCTGTTTTGACGTTGTTACTGTTTTTAGAATAATTTATTGTTAATTTGTTCTCCTCATTTATTCATTTCCTTATTTCCTTTCCTCAGTGGGCTATTTTCCCCTGTTGGAGCCCTTGGGCTTATAGCATCTTGCTTTTCCAAGTAGGCTTGTAGTTTGGCTAGTAATAATAGTAATAATAATACCTGACACATAGGTGGGCACAGGCTATGTGCGCTGGCAGTCCGTAGAGCCAAACAGATAGCACAGGAACTCACTACTCAGTAATGGTGTAGCGGGGTGCCCCTCCTCAGAGCGAGGTGTGCTAAGAATTCTTGTTTCTAACTGTACCTTCACACAAGATGCAATTCCTTGTCATTAGGTCAAGTGACGTCATGGGAACTTTCCTATTGGCCGTTCATTGTATTAAGCTAATTATTCATTAATGGTACTTACTATCTTATTTAGAAATTGATATAGGCTAATGTTTAGGAATATATCTTTCGTTTATCGGTGAGTAATATTTTAAAACGATAAGAAAATGGAGGTACTGTAATTGCTATATTTTCTCACCTGGCCAGAGTGGCTTTAGATAATAAAGAAGATAAGGGTCATTGCCATACTCATATTTCTACAGCTGAATATCATAAGATGTTTCTGTACTGTGGCTATTCTTTTCTTAATCTTGTTTTAAAAAACGAAATTCATATTTTGGTTGGAGAAAATCTCTAACGAGGAAAACTTAATACAACTTCTTTTTGTCAAATTAAAGGAATGAGGAGAGAAAGTTTTAGCGAGACGAAGCTCTAATTAGAAGAGAAAGAAGAAGAAAAAGCAAAAAGTTTGGAATTAGCGGGGATAGACGAGCAACGAGGCAAAATACGTTGGAGATGTGACGCATTCTTTTTGCCTTTGTTTGCCGAAAGAGATTTCAACATCTTGATTCTTTGATTCACTAAACTTTTTAGGGACCCTGACTCGAAGGATATCCAGCAAAGAACAATTTTCCTGATATGCAATTTTATCTGGGAGAAAACTTCATGCGGTGCTTTTTGGGAATTTCACCCCCCCCTCTCTCTCTCTCTCTCTCTCTCTCTCTCTCTCTCTCTCTCTCTCTCTCTCTCTCTCTCTCTCTCTCTCTTCTAATATAAACCTTCTGTGAATAGTGCTCGAAACCTTTAAGAAAGAAATTCCAGGACAAACATTAAAAATCTTCGGATATTATTTTGAGGTTTCCAAAAATCTTTGAACTTGTTATTATTTAAACATCGTAAGCACTAGGACACAAATTGAATGAGTAAACAATTACCATTATCACAAGCAAAGCTACAACCCTATTTTGAAAAGCAAGATGCTTTAAGCTCAAGAGCTCCAACATGTAATATAGCCCAGCGAGGAAAGGAAATAAGGAAACATAGAATAGTGTGCCTGAGTGTCCCCTCAAGCAATATGCCATAAAACAGCAACAGGAAACAGATATAATAGTGTGCCTGGGTGTCACCTCAAGCAATATCCCATTAAACAGCAACAGGAAACAGATAGAATAGTGTGCCTGAGTGTCACCTCAAGCAATATGCCATAAAAACCGCAACAGGAAACAGAAAATAGTGTGCCTGAGTGTCCCCTCAAGCAATGCCTTAAAAACAGCAACAGGAAATAGATAGAAGAGTGTGCCTGAGTGTCACCTCAAGCAATATGCCATAAAAAACAGCAACAGGAAACATAATAGTGTGCCTGAGTGTCCCCTCAAGCAATATGCTATAAAAATAGCAACAGAAAACAGATAGAATAGTGTGCCTGAGTATCCCCTTAAGCAATGCCATAAAAACAGCAACAGGAAATAAATAAAATAGTGTGCCTGAGTGGCCCCTCAAGCAATGCCATAAAAACAGAAACAGGAAACAGATAGAATAGTGTGTCTGAGTGGCCCCTCAAGCAATGCCATAAAAACAGCAACAGGAAACAAATAGAATAGTGTGCCTGAGTATCCCCTTAAGCAATGCCATAAAAACAGCAACAGGAAACAGATATAATAGTGTGACTGAGTATCTCCTTAAGTAATGCCATAAAAACAGCAACAGGAAACAGATAGAATAGTGTGCCTGAGTGTCCCCTCAAGCAATACCATAAAAACAGCAACAGGAAACAGATAGAATAGTGTGCCTGAGTATCCCCTTAAGCAATGCCATAAAAACAGAAACAGGAAACAGATAGAATAGTGTGCCTGAGTGTCCCCTCAAGCAATACCATAAAAACAGCAACAGGAAACAGATAGAATAGTGTGCCTGAGTATCCCCTTAAGCAATGCCATAAAAACAGCAACAGGAAACAGATAGAATAGTGTGACTGAGTATCCACTTAAGTAATGCCATAAAAACAGCAACAGGAAACAGATAGAATAGTGTGCCTGAGTGTCCCCTCAAGCAATACCATAAAAACAGCAACAGGAAACAGATAGAATAGTGTGCCTGAGTATCCCCTTAAGCAATGCCATAAAAACAGAAACAGGAAACAGATAGAATAGTGTGCCTGAGTGTCCCCTCAAGCAATGACATAAAAACAGCAACAGGAAACAGATAGAATAGTGTGCCTGAGTGGCCCCTCAAGCAATGCCATAAAAACAGCAACAGGAAACAGATAGAATAGTCTGCCTGAGTGGCCCCTCAAGCAATGCCATAAAAACAGCAACAGGAAACCGATAGAATAGTGTGCCTTAGTGCCCCCTCAAGCAATGCCATAAAAACAGCAACAGGAAACAGATAGAATAGTGTGCCTGAGTGCCCCCTTAAGCAATATGCCATAAAAAACAGCAACAGGAAACAGAATAGTGTGCCTGAGTGTCCCCTCAAGCAAGATGCTATAAAAATAGCAACAGGAAACAGATAGAATAGTGTGCCTGAGTATCCCCTTAAGCAATGCCATAAACACAGCAACAGGAAATAAATAGAATAGTGTGCCTGAGTGGCCCCTCAAGCAATGCCATAAAAACAGAAACAGGAAACAGATAGAATAGTGTGTCTGAGTGGCCCCTCAAGCAATGCCATAAAAACAGCAACAGGAAACAGATAGAATAGTGTGCCTGAGTATCCCCTTAAGCAATGCCATAAAAACAGCAACAGGAAACAGATAGAATAGTGTGACTGAGTATCTCCTTAAGTAATGCCATAAAAACAGCAACAGGAAACAGATAGAATAGTGTGCCTGAGTGGTCCCTCAAGCAATACCATAAAAACAGCAACATGTAACAGATATAATAGTGTGCCTGAGTATCCCCTTAAGCAATGCCATAAAAACAGCAACAGGAAACAGATAGAATAGTGTGACTGAGTATCCACTTAAGTAATGCCATAAAAACAGCAACAGGAAACAGATAGAATAGTGTGCCTGAGTGTCCCCTCAAGCAATACCATAAAAACAGCAACAGGAAGCAGATAGAATAGTGTGCCTGAGTATCCCCTTAAGCAATGACATAAAAACAGAAACAGGAAACAGATAGAATAGTGTGCCTGAGTGTCCCCTCAAGCAATGACATAAAAACAGCAACAGGAAACAGATAGAATAGTGTGCCTGAGTGGCCCCTCAAGCAATGCCATAAAAACAGCAACAGGAAACAGATAGAATAGTCTGCCTGAGTGGCCCCTCAAGCAATGCCATAAAAACAGCAACAGGAAACCGATAGAATAGTGTGCCTTAGTGCCCCCTCAAGCAATGCCATAAAAACAGCAACAGGAAACAGATAGAATAGTGTGCCTGAGTGGCCCCTCAAGCAATAAGCCATAAAAACAGCAACAGGAAACAGATAGAATAGTGTGCCTGAGTGCCCCCTCAAGCAATGCCATAAAAACAGCAACAGGAAACAGATAGAATAGTGTGCCTGAGTGCCTCCTTAAGCAATATGCCATAAAAACATCAACAGGAAACAAACAGAATAGTGTGCTTGAGTGACCCCTTAAGCAATATGCCATAAAAACAGAAATAGGAAACAGATAGAATAGTGTGCCTGAGTACCCCTTAAGCAATATGCCATAAAAACAGCAACAGGAAACAGATAGAATAGTGTGCCTGAGTGCCCCCTTAAGCAATATGCCATAAAACAGCAACATGTGTTTGGAAGGCTTCTCTACTTTTATAAAATCCTTCTGAAGCTGAGTGGAAATGCGTTTCCCGCTGCTTCAATAGTCGGCTGTTTAAATCCCGGGGAAAGAGATTATTGTTAATATCATTATGGCACTGCTGTTTCATGATTACCCATACATGTTAATTTATTATGTGAGCTTGTTAAAACCTCTATTGTATTACTGTTTCAAGAATGGTAAAATACTTATGATGTTGCATCAATAATGCTGAAAACTTTATGAAATATTTGTGCCAAGACTGTCAAAAGTTATATGCAACGGCCTTTTGTATTTATAAAACATTTATAATATCCTTATCTAGTGGATATAATCATGATAATTCATTAAAACATAAATTTATAGAGTAATTTTAAGGTATTCATGAGGAAAACAACATTAATTTCATTCCAAACCTTCATTATATTCAGCCGATGGTAAAGGTTTTTATTTCATATTTGTAACAGCATTATGACAGAAGTAGAGAGCACCACAATTCTATCTATTAACTCTATTACATTCGAGCGTAAATATTCGAATTTTTATTTCGTGATTTCAAAGAGGAATTCAAAATAGAACAAAAATTGTGTAGCTGTTTTATATAAAAGATAAAAACAGGAGACCAAACAAAATGGAAAAGAAATGTCCGTTATGAAAAAAAAAATAGCCAAATAAAATTTCTTAGGATTCCAGAATCATTTGTATATATTTCCATCTCTCTACAAACAAAGGGAAATAGATAAAGAGATTTATGTGATACACGCGTAGAGGGAATATTACAAACATGAAAAAGACCACACAAACACACAGAGAGAGAGAGAGAGAGAGAGAGAGAGAGAGAGAGAGAGAGAGAGAGAGAGAGAGAGAGAGAGCTTTTTCCTTTGTAACATGCAATATTTCCATCCAATGAACCTTGACCTTTTAATCTAACTGTCAAACTGAAGCTGTCTTTTGCTCATTTGACCAATAACAGAAAAAGTTTCCTTAACTTTATTCCTTTTGTTTCGTATTTGTTCAATATTTTTAGGGAGATTTCTTGTTAAAAACCGTTTGAAAATTGTGTTTTTATTTATTTAACTCTCATCTCTCAAAGCTGATTTTAAGAAAAGATGTATAATATTAATTCTCTTTTCGGTCCACTTTAAAAGCATATGGAGATTATAAGCTATATATTTACTTTGTAAATGAATATGCAATTGAAGATGAAATATCATTGAAAGAGAGAAGGATTAATGAGGTGGAATCAATTAAATATTTAGGAACTATGATTTGTAATATAGGATCTTTAGAATTTGAGTTTAATGAAAGATTGAAAAAAAACAAAGCAGATAATGGCTATGTTAAGTATAATTTAGAAATGAAATTGCCTGAAATGACATAAAAATCAGGTTATATATCAGTTTAGTGAGATGGCAGGACATGATTAGAAATGAAACTATAAGAGATAGTACCGGAGTGCCATATGTGGATGAGATCATGATGAGGGGTAGATGGAGATGGTTTGGGCATGCTCTTCGCACTCCCCAAGAGAGATTAGTTCACGAAACTTTCAACTGGGCTCCAAAAGGGACTAGAAGAGTCGGAAGACCCAGGCCTGCATGGCTGAGGACTATGAAGCGTGAAGTAAGTAATGAATGGAGAAGTATTGATTTGAAAGTTCAAGA
>NC_090744.1:37129099-37136599 GCF_036898095.1 Palaemon carinicauda
GGCAATTTGCACCCCGAACAGAGATTTCGTATCGCAGGGGGCAATTGGCAAGAAACGAATTCGGGAAAGAAAAAGGGGGAGCCGCTCCCAAGGCTCCCTATCTCCCGTTTCGTAAGCGTGCCTGGCGCCAATCCTGGCGCCATCTGTATTCCTTTTTGCGTAGCTTAACAACTCGGTGTTTTTTCCCGTGTTTCTCGCAAATCTTGGATTTATTCTACTTTTCATGGCTTCTCCAGCTTCGTCGGCCTCTGATAAGTTGAGTACCATGTCTTTTATGTATAAATGTAGGCTCTTGGTAATTTTTTAGTGATTAATAAGGTTTAATCTTTGTTACAAGAGCCGTAGCCTACCGGAGGCGTCATGGACGCTGTCGCTCGCTAGGTATAAGTTTAGTTAGTCAGAGCGACATTCCCGGTTGTTTTGCTTTAATAAATTTTAGCTATTTAGCGTTACATAGGATTTCCTTTCGTGCTTTAGTATTATTTTGGCGAAGTATTCGCCAATTCTGTCCTATGCTAGGCCATGTAGCCTAGTCGTTTGGTCCTAGTACTTACTGCATGATTTTGGGTTTTTCCGAGTGTATTAAAATTTTATTGAAGCTTTAGCCTATGTTTTATACATTTAAGATTATGTGGAATATTTCCAAGATAGTATACGAGTGAGTTTCGGTGATTTAGGTAATCGATTCTCTTGGTGCCTAGGCTAAGTTGTTTATGGAGCCTTAGTATACTTTCTCATATTCCCCGGTTGCTTTCTTTTCTTCGGAGAAGGTATGCAATCCCTTTCCCTCTGTTTAAGCCTTGGGCTTATCCCTAAGTGGTTTATCTGAATTAATTTTCGATAAAACTATACTGGGGTGTTACTGTACCTTCCTGTTCCAGTAAGTCTGGTTCAAAGAGGGACAGAACAACAGAGTTTTTTAGTCTGAGTCTGTGTTTTTCTGGCTTGGGGTAGAGTCTCCCTCGCTGACCTGACACAGACATAGGAGGCTTAGCCTCCTTAGGTCACTACCGAAGGTTTCTGTACGAGATGATTCCTTCTTTTGTGATCTACCAGACTAGTCCTTGTTGCTGTTCTCGGGGGAGGATAAGTTTCTTTCCCTGGGAGTAGCAACACCTTCCTTGCTTTGGTGCTCTGGGAGCTGGCAAGTATTGCTGGCCTCCCCCCTTGGATCTCCCTTAGGCTAAGATGAGTTTCTTGGCTGCGGGTGATCCGTCACTAAAGCAAGGTTGGTAGGACCCTCTTTTGTCCCTTCCCCCTCTATCTCTGTAATGGCCTAACCATTACAGTACTGTACGTCATTCTACATCTGGACCTAGAATAGGTTAGGATGTGGAATTGACTCAGTCCCTTGCCGGCCGGCAGAGCTGCTGGCCGGCAAGGGTCTTCTGTTTTGAGTGCTGCCCGGACCTCCCTTGGTCCCTCATCCATGCCTGCCTGCAGAGTCAGATGGCATTGGTCAGGAAGCCTGAATTAGATTCTCCCCTTCCTTATATGCACTCTTTCGGATTGCCGGGCTTGGAGGTAGTGTACACTCTTATCCCGGCATCCATTCTGTTTTCTTCTAGTGCTGTACCCGACCCGGCTGCCGGCCTATGAGGCCGGCAGCCGGGCAGTTGTAGTCCTCTGGTTCTTTTGCTGCCGGCTGGCATCGGTCCTGTACCTCTGCCAGCCGGCTAATGTCAGCCCTTGTCTGCCGGTCGCCAAGAGTGTGGCCGGCAGCCGGGTACTACCTTGTGTATTGGTCGGTCAGCAGTCATTGCCGACCGACATTGGCTGTGCCGGCCGGCAGTTACTGCCGGCCGGCACATGCATTTGAACCAGCGTTCTGCCACCTTATAGCTGTTAAGTAGTATACTTTAAAGCTAGTTATGGTGTGTGCCGGCCGGCACATAACCTCCTATACTGTACCAGTATTCTTCAGTATAACAGATACTGTAAGAAGAAAACTATAGTGTGGGTTTTGGTACAGCACTGTGTGTTCTAACACTTTTGTGTTTTCTTGCACAGCCCTTTGCAGTTGCCCTACAGATAGGAAAGTGAGTTCTTTCCTGTCTATTATCCAGGATTTTAAAATCATTGCTTAGGTGTGAGCTCCACCTGTTTCCTCTGGAAACTTTGCATTGGTTACTCTAGAAGAGATTAACCATTCGATTTTATTATCTGGAAGGCTGCAACAATGGGTTGTGAGGGAAACACAAGTGTGTGTCTTTCCTTTCTGAATTGTTATGCTATACTATGCATATCCAGTGATACATAGTTCACTTGATTCTCATGGAAATTTCTTCTCTTACACGTCCGCAGCAAGAACCTCTGCGGACATGAGTTTTGTAGGAGACACGCAGCATGCGCTGTCTCCAAGGATGATCTCCGGTATTGGGACCCTCAGGTATGTACTGTGTGCACTAACCTTATTACTGAGGCCTTTGATTCCCCTAGGACGGCGGAATCAAGGGATATAGCAAGGGAGAAGCTTCGTACCTGGGTAAGGGGCTTCCAAAAGAACACTACTGGACCTTATCTTCCAAGTGAGAAGATGAGGGCGTATCTTTTCCCTAAGGCATCAGCTGATGCAGTGATTCCCCAGACTCAAGAGGAGATCCCCCAAGTTCAGATCCAGGTGGATGCTGAAGTCGCGGTCGCGATGCAAGACATCCAGTTAGATGACAGGATGTCTGACGTGGACGAGTGTCTGGAGGAAGACCTCCTGGCAGAAGCCCAGGATGAAGTTCAAGTTCCAGACGTTGTAGAGGAAGAGGTCGACGAGGTGTCGGCTACTCCGGTTCAGATCCCGGAGCCTATTCCCTCAACATCGGCCGGTCTCCCAGTAGAGCTGGGACAGGCCCTCTCCTCCATTGTTGGAATGATCCAACAAATGCAGAAGGAGAATTGGGAGAAGGCGGCTGCAATGAAACTGCGAATGCAGAGCCTTGCAGAATCACATGGGCCCCGGAAAAGGCTCAATGTGAAAGACCTTCCCGTGTGCTCAGAGGCTAACCCATGGAGGTATGCTGAGCACATACCGATGACGACTGGAAAGATCGTCATCTCGGATAAGCTGGGCTCAGTTCCCCTAGAGGAGGTGGAATTCTGGCCCAGCAAGGCATCATATCCGGACTGTTATGTCCGGCTCAGGAAGGAACCAGCTTCAAAGGAGGAGACAGAGCCGAAGGAGGTCATAGTGATGGACCATGCTAAGGCTCAAGCTCTGCTTTTATCTTCGTTGAAAGAGAGGGGCTTCTCTAACTCAAAGGTAGCTGCATTGAGCAAGAAGCTCCCTTCCTTTATGTCCTCTCCTGCTAGAGCCTTCCCCTTTTTACAGAAAGGGTTTGCGGCTGTACTAAAAGCAGTCGAGGCCGGCAAGCCTTGCCCCTCCCTGGAGGAGTGTAAACCCTTGTCGCTGGCCCTGCCTATGGACCACAAAGACTGGAAGGACGTCCATCTTACGTTCTCAGTTGGGAAGTTGGAGGCTGATATTGCCGGACGTCAGTTCGGCGAGGACCTCCCTAAGCTGTCTGACTTTCTTTTGCAGAGAGAGTTCGAGACAAATGAAAGACTGGCTGCCTCAATGTCTCTTCAGACTACTCTTGAGACAATGGCAAGTGACCCCAAGGTCCATTAAATGTTCATGGTGGTGGCCAAGACTCATCTGGCCACAGTGACGAAGGACCTTTATGGCTTCGTCAAGGCAAGGAGAGCTTGTAGGGAGTTCGTGTTCACCTCGGCTACGGTGAGGCACGAGCCAAGGAAACTAATCTCCTCCAACATTTGGGCAAAAGACCTTTTCCCTACCGACTTGGTCAAAGAAGTTGTTGATAAGGCCACCTTGTAGAATAGAAACCTTCTCCAGAAGTGGGGCCTGGCTATCAAAAGAAAGTCTTCCCCGGATGAGGGTCCTCAACCAAAGAGGAAGACTATGAGGACTAGGCTACTGTCTCGGCCAGCCAAGCCTTTTAGACAGCAACAGCAACTGCAATTGCCATTTCCTCCAGTGCCCCAGATGGTGGCACAAACCCCGACCACTTTTCAGTGGATACCCCAGGCTGTGTCGACACAGTCCACGGCATTCACCCCAACGTTCGAAGGGCAGTCTTCTTCCTTTTGAGCAAAGCCTAGAGGAGCAACAAGAGGCTCGTCTAGGTGCCCCTCAAGGGGAAGGGGATTCAGGGGTGGTCGTGGTCAGGGAGGCAAGACCTCAGGACGGCAGTCCAAGTGAGATGATACCGGTAGGAGGGAGACTTCTGAAATTTTGGGATCGATAGATCTTCGATCCCTGGGCCCACAGCCTACTCAAGAATGGACTGGGCTGGAGCTGGTACACCACTCCACCCCCGTGCCTTCGGTTTTTCCAACACTCCACCCCCGTTCTGGAGGAGTATGTTCAAGAACTGTTGGAGAAAAATGTGATCCGAGAGGTGAAGTCCATCAAATTCCAAGGGAGGCTGTTTTGTGTTCCCAAGAAAGACTCGGAAAAGCTCAGAGTCATTCTGGACTTGTCGCCACTCAACAAGTTCATAGTGAATTGCAAATTCAAAATGCTAACACTGCAACACATAAGGACCTTACTGCCCAAGAGGGCATATTCCATCTCTATAGACTTGTCAGACGCCTATTGGCACATTCCAATCAGCCGTCGACTCTCCCCCTACCTAGGGTTCAAGCTACAATGAAGACTATACGCCTTCAGAGCCATGCCATTCCGGCTAAACATAGCCCCAAGGATTTTCACGAAGCTTGCGAGCGCAGCTCTCAAACAATTACGCCTAAAGAGAATTCAGGTAGTAGCCTACCTGGACGACTGGTTGGTGTGGGCAGCATCTGAGACAGAATGCTTGCAAGCTTCCAGTCAAGTGATCCAGTTCCTAGAGTACCTAGGCTTCAAGATCAACAGAAAAAAGTCTCGACATTCTCCATCTCAAAAGTTCCAGTGGCTGGGAATCCACTGGGACCTTTTGTCACACCGTTTCTCCATCCCGGCGAAGAAAAGGAAGGAGATAGCGGGTTCTGTCAAGAGACTTCTAGATTCCGAAAGGATATCAAGACGCGAACAGGAGAGGGTACTGGGCTCTCTCCAGTTTGCTTCGGTGACAGACCCAGTGCTAAGAGCACAGCTAAAGGATGCAACCGGAGTTTGGAGAAGTTATGCATCAAACGCGCGAAGAGATCTGAGAAGACCAGTTCCGCTTTGGCTACGTACTCTTCTCAGGCCTTGGTCCCAAGCCAGACATCTAAAGAAGTCGGTTCTTCTTCAGCCACCTCCCCCGTCGGTGACGATTCACTCAGACGCCTCAAAGGAGGGATGGGGAGGTCACTCTCATCGGAAAAAAGTCCAGGAGACTTGGTCCAAGCTATTCAAGACCTTTCACATAAACTTTCTAGAAGCTATGGCAGTGCTCCTTACCTTAAAGAAAGTCTCCCCGCGTCAGTCGATCCACATAAGGTTGGTGATGGACAGCGAGGTAGTTGTGAGATGCTTGAATCGACAAGGATCGAGGTCACCACCTCTCAACCAGGTGATGTTGGCCATTTTCCGATTGGCGGAAAAGAAGAAGTGGTACCTGTCGGCAGTTCACCTTCAAGGAGTCCGCAACGTGACAGCGGACGCTCTATCCAGGTTCACACCGATAGAGTCGGAATGGTCCTTAGACGCAGGATCATTCTCCTTCATTCTGAATCAAGTCCCAGAACCGCAGATAGACCTCTTTGCGACGAAAGACAACAAGAAGTTGCCCTTGTACGTGTCCCCGTACGAGGACCCCTTAGCGGAAGCAGTGGACGCGATGTCCCTCGACTGGAACAGATGGTCCAGGTCCAGGATTTATCTGTTCCCTCCTCACAACCTTCTGTTGAGGGTCCTCAACAAACTGAGATCCTTCAAGGGGGTAGCGGCAATAGTGACCCACAAGTGGCCGAACAGCGTGTGGTTCCCCTTGGCATTGGAACTACAGCTGAAGTTTGTTCCGCTACCACATCCAGTTCTGACCCAGCGAGTCCAGAAGTCGACTGTCTGCGCTTCATTACAGAAAACCCGGACCCTGCAGCTCATGATTTTCTCTCCCTAGCGGTGAGAAAGCGTTTCGAGATTTCGAAAGCCAGCATAGACTTCCTAGAGGAATATAAGTGCAAATCTACTAGAAGGCAATATGAGTCATCTTGGAGAAAATGGGTGGCCTTTGTCAAGGCGAAGAACCCGCAGGAGATCTCGACAGACTTCTGCTTATCTTTCTTCATCCCCCTCCATGGTCAAGGGTTGGCGGCTAACACGATTTCAGCGTTTAAGTCTGCTTTGACAAGACCCATTCTATATGCCCTCCAGGTCGACCTAGGTAACGAGATCTTTAATAAAGTTCCGAAAGCCTGCGCTAGGCTCAGACCTTCAGCACCTCCAAAGCCCATTTCATGGTCTTTAGACAAAGTTCTTCATTTCGCTTCTCTGTTGAGCAATGAAGAGAGTACGTTAAAGGATTTGACACAAAAAGTTATTTTCCTATTTGCACTCGCGTCCGGGGCCTGGGTTAGTGAGATTTTAGCCCTCTCGAGAGAGGCAGGTCGTGTTCAGTTCCTGGATGGGGGAGAACTGAACCTGTATCCGGATCCTACGTTTCTCGCCAAGAATGAGTTACCCACCAACAGGTGGGGTCCCTGGAGAATCTGCTCTCTGAAAGAAGATGCATCTCTATGTCCAGTAGAATGCGTAAAGGTCTATCTTCATAGAACTTCAGACTTCAGGGGTGGTCAACTCTTCAGGGGAGAAACATCAGGCTCAAATTTATCTCTGAATCAACTCAGAGCGAAAATCACATATTTTATTCGCAGAGCGGATCCTGACAGTACACCCGCAGGTCACGATCCGAGGAAAGTTGCCTCATCCTTAAATTTCTTTAATTGTATGGATTTTGAACATCTCCGTTCATACACTGGCTGGAAGTCTTCCAGAGTGTTCTTTCGCCACTATGCGAAGCAAGTAGAGGAACTAAAGAGATCTGTGGTAGCAGTGGGTCGCGTCGTTAGCCCTACTGTTTAACTCTGCGAGGAACAGTGGTTTTAATTGGGACGATTAATTCCAGGGTGAGTGTGTAGTTACATACTGTACTACAAACTAAATGAGGGCACTGAGTTGCCCATATAGACTGTTCCATTTCCAAAGGTGAACCTAGCATAAGTGCAGACATGTGTGCCGAGCGTTTCTAACGCTAATGTGATTGATTTGTAATACAGACTTTTATGACTTTGATACCTCGGTATCTTAAAAAGTGGCATTTAATGTTTTTCTTTCAGATAAACAAGTTCTGTTTACTATCATACTTATGCTTAATGTTTTGGGTTATCCTCTTCTTATATATATATATATATATATATATATATATATATATATATATATATATATATATATATATATATATAATTGTTGTTAACCTGGCTATTTATTGCCTGTCAATAAACTGGTTCTTGAGAACCTTGCGTCTCTTTCACCTGTGTCAATTTATTGGTATAATTGAG
>NC_090744.1:37144099-37154099 GCF_036898095.1 Palaemon carinicauda
GCTAAGGGGTCCTCGTACGGGGACACGTACAGGGGCAACTTCTTGTTGTCTTTCGTCGCAAAGAGGTCTATCTGCAGTTCTGGGACTTGATTCAGAATGAAGGAGAATGATCCTGCGTCTAAGGACCATTCCGACTCTATCGGTGTGAACCTGGATAGAGCGTCCGCTGTCACATTGCGGACTCCTTGAAGGTGAACTGCCGACAGGTAACACTTCTTCTTTTCCGCCAATCGGAAGATGGCCAACATCACCTGGTTGAGAGGTGGTGACCTCGATCCTTGTCGATTCAAGCATCTCACAACTACCTCGCTGTCCATCACCAACCTTATGTGGATCGAGTGACGCGGGGAGACTTTCTTTAAGGTAAGGAGCACTGCCATAGCTTCCAGAAAGTTTATGTGAAAGGTCTTGAATAGCTTGGACCAAGTCCCCTGGACTTTTTTCCGATGAGAGTGACCTCCCCATCCCTCCTTCGAGGCGTCTGAGTGAATCGTCACCGACGGGGGAGGTGGCTGAAGAAGAACCGACTTCTTTAGATGTCTGGCTTGGGACCAAGGCCTGAGAAGAGTACGTAGCCGAAGCGGAACTGGTCTTTTCAGATCTCTTCGCGCATTTGATGCATAACTTCTCCAAACTCCGGTTGCATCCTTTAGCTGTGCTCTTAGCACCGGGTCTGTCACCGAAGCAAACTGGAAAGAACCCAGTACCCTCTCCTGTTCGCGTCTTGATATCCTTTTGGAATCTAGAAGTCTCTTGACAGAACCCGCTATCTCCTTCCTTTTCTTCGCCGGGATGGAGAAACGGTGTGACATTAGGTCCCAGTGGATTCCCAGCCACTGGAACTTTTGAGATGGAGAAAGTCGAGACTTTTTTCTGTTGATCTTGAAGCCTAGATACTCTAGGAACTGGATCACTTGACTGGAAGCTTGCAAGCATTCTGTCTCGGATGCTGCCCACACCAGCCAGTCGTCCAGGTAGGCTACTACCTGAATTCCCTTTAGGCGTAATTGTTTGAGAGCTACGCTCGCAAGCTTCGTGAAGATCCTTGGGGCTATATTTAGCCCGAATGGCATGTCTCTGAAGGCGTATAGTCTTCGTTGTAGCTTGAACCCTAGGTAGGGGGAGAGTCGACGGTTGATTGGGACGTGCCAATAGGCGTCTGACAAGTCTATGGAGACGGAATATGCCCTCTTGGGCAGTAAGGTCCTTATGTGTTGCAGTGTTAGCATCTTGAACTTGCAATTCACTATGAACTTGTTGAGTGGCGACAAGTCCAGAATGACTCTGAGTTTTTCCGAGTCTTTCTTGGGAACACAAAACAGCCTTCCTTGGAATTTGATGGACTTTACCCTTCGGATCACTTTTTTCTCCAACAGTTCTTGGATGTACTCCTCCAGAACGTGGGTGGAGTGTTGGAAAAGCCGAGGGCACGGGGGTGGAGTGCTGTACCAGCTTCAGCCCAGTCCGTTCTTGAGTAGGCTGTGGGCCCAGGAATCGAAGGTCCACCGATCCCGAAAATTCTGAAGTCTCCCTCCTACCGGCATCATTTCACTTGGACTGCCGTCCTGAGGTCTTGCCTCCCTGACCGCGACCACCCCTGAATCCCCTTCCCCTTGAGGGGCGCCTAGACGAGCCTCTGGCTGCTCCTCTAGGCTTTGCTCGAAAGAAAGTTAACTGCCCTTCGAACGTTGGGGTGAATGCCGTGGACTGTGTCGACACGGCCTGGGGTACCCACTGGAATGTGGTCGGTGTTTGTGCCACCATCTGGGGCACTGAAGGCAATGGCAATTTCAGTTGCTGTTGCTGTCTAAGTGGCTTGGCTGGCCGAGACGGTAGCCTAGTCCTCATAGTCTTCCTCTTTGGTTGAGGACCCTCATCCGGGGAAGACTTTCTTTTGATAGCCAGGACCCACTTGTGGAGACGGTTTCTATTCTCCGTGGCGGCCTTATCAACAACTTCTTTGACCAATTCGGTAGGGAAAAGGTCTTTGCCCCAAATGTTGGAGGAGATTAGTTTCCTTGGCTCGTGCCTCACCGTAGCCGAGGTGAACACGAACTCCCTACAAGCTCTCCTCGCCCTGACGAAGCTATAAAGATCCATCGTTGCTGTGGCCAGATGAGTCTTGGCCACTACCATGAACATTTCATGGACCTTGGGGTCACTTGCCATCGTCTCAAGAGTAGTCTGAAGAGACATTGAGGCAGCCAGTCTTTCTTTTGTCTCGAGCTCTCTCCGCAAAAGAAAGTCAGACAGCTTAGGGAGGTCCTCGCCGAACTGACGTCCGGCAATATCAGCCTCCAACTTCCCAACTGAGAAGGTAAGATGGACGTCCTTCCAGTCTTTGTGGTCCATAGGCAGGGCCAGCGACAAGGGTTTACACTCCTCCAGGGAGGGGCAAGGCTTGCCGGCCTCGACTGCTTTTAGTACAGCCGCAAACCCTTTCTGTAAAAAGGGGAAGGCTCTAGCAGGAGAGGACACAAAGGAAGGGAGCTTCTTACTCAATGCAGCTACCTTTGATTTCGTGAAGCCCCTCTCTTTCATCGAGGATGAAAGCAAAGCTTGAGCCTTAGCATGTTCCATCACTATGACCTCCTTCGGCTCTGTCTCCTCCTTTGAAGCTGGTTCCTTCCTCAACCGGACATAACAGTTCGGATGTGACCCCTTGCTGGGCCAGAATTCCACCTCCTCTAGGGGAACTGAACCCAACTTATCCGAGATGACGATCTTTCCAGTCGTCATCGACATGTGCTCAGCATACCTCCACGGGTTAGTATCTGAGCACAAGGGAAGGTCTTTCACATTGAGCCTTTTCTGGGGCCCATGTGATGCTGCAAGCCTCTGCATCTGCAGTTCCATTGCAGCCACCTTCTCCCGATTCTCCTTCTGCATTTGTTGGATCATTCCAACAATGGAGGAGAGGGCCTGTCCCAGCTCTACTGGGAGAGCGGACGATGTTGAGGGAATAGGCTCAGGGATCTGAACCGGAGTAGCCGACACCTCGTCGACCTCTTCCTCTACAATGTCTGGGGCTTGAACTTCATCCTGGGCTCCTGCCAGGAGGTCTTCCTCCAGACGCTCGTCCACGTCAGACATCCTGTCGTCCAACTGGATGTCTTGCAAGGCGACCGCAACTTCAGCATCCACCTGGATCTGAACTTGGGGGATCTCCTCTTGAGGCTGGGGAATCACTGCATCGGCTGATGCCCTAGGGAAAAGGTAAGCCCTCATCTTCTCACTTGGAAGATAAGGTCCAGAGGTGTTCTTCTGGAAGCCCCTTACCCAGGTACGAAGCTTCTCCCTTGCTATATCCCTTGATTCCGCCGTCCTAGGGGAATCAAAGGCCTCAGTAATCAGGTTAGTGCACATGGTACATACCTGAGGGTCCCAATACTGGAGATCACCCTTGGAGACAGCGCATGCTGCGTGCCTCCTACAAAACTCATGTCCGCAGAGGTTTTTACTGCGGACGTTGCAGAAAACACTTCCGCACTTCGGATGGTCCTCCTGTAAAGAGAAGAAATTTCCATGAGTATCAAGTGAACTACGTATCACTGGATATGCACAGTTTAGCATAACAAATCAGAAAGGAAAGACACACCCTTGTGTTTCCTTCACAACCCATTGTTGCAGCCTTCCAGATAATAAAATCGTATGGCTAATCTCTCCTAGAGTAACCAATGAAAAGTTTCCAGAGGAAACAGGTGTAGCTCACACCTCAGGTATGATTTTAAAATACCGGATAATAGACAAGAAAGAACTCACTTTCTTATCTGTAAGGCAACACCAAAGGGCTGTGCAAGACAACACAAAAGTGTTAGAACACACAGTGCAGTACCAAAACTTATACTATAGTTTTCTTCCTACAGTATATATTATACTGAAGAATACTGGTACAGTATAGAAGGTAATGTGCACACCATAACTAGCTTTAAAGTAGACTACTTAACAGCTATAAGGCGGCAGAACGCTGGTTCAAATGCATCTGCCGGCCGGCAACAGCCAATGTCGGCCGGCAATGACTGCCGGCCGGCAACTACACAAGCTAGTACCCGGCTGCCGGCCACTGCTCATAGCGACCGGCAGACAAGGGCTTGACAATAGCCGGCCGGCAAAGGTAAACAACCGATGCCGGCCAGCAGCAAAAGAACCAGAGGACCACGACTGCCCGGCTGCCGGCCTCATAGGCCGGCAGCCGGGTCGGGTACAGCACTAGAAGAAAACAGAATGGATGCCGGGATAAGAGCGTAAACTACCTCCAAGCCCGGCAATCCGAAAGAGTGCATATAAGGAAGGGGAGAATCTAATTCAGGCTTCCTGACCAATGCCGTCTGGCTCTACAGGCAGACATGGATGAGGGACCAAGGGAGGTCCGGGCAGCACTCAAAGCAGAAGACCCTTGCCGGCCGGCAAACTCTGCCGGCCGGCAAGAGACTGAGTCAATTCCACATCCTAACCTATCCTAGGTCCAGATGTAGAATGACGTACAGTACTGTAATGGCTAGGCCATTATGGAGATAGAGGGGGAAGGGACAAAAGAGGGTCCTACCAACCTTGCTTTAGTGAAGAATCACCCGCAGCCAAGAAAACTCATCTTAGCCTAAGAGAGATCCAAGGAGGGAGGCCAGCAATACTTGCCAACCCCCACTGAACCAAAGCAAGGAAGGTGTTGCTACTCCCAGGGAAAGGATCTTATCCTCCCACCGAGAATAGCAACAAGGACTAGTCTGTTAGATCACAAAAGAAGGAATCATCTCGTACAGAAACCTTCGGCAGTGACCTAAGGAGGCTAAGCCTCCTATGTCTGTGTCAGGCCAGCGAGGGAGACTCTACCCCAAGCCAGACAAACACAGACTCAGACTAAAAAACTCTGATGTTCTGTCCCTCTCTGAAGCCAGACTTACTGGAACAGGGAGGTACAGTAACACCCCAGTATAGTTGTATCGAAAGTTAATTCAGATAAACCACTTAGGGTTAAGCCCAAGGCTTAAACAGAGGGAAAGGGATTGCATACCCTCTCCGAAGAAAAGAAAGCAACCGGGGAGTATGAGAAAGTATACTAAGGCTCCATAAGCAACTTAGCCTAGGCACCAAGAGAATCGATTACCTAAATCACCGAAACTCACTCGTATACTATCTTGGAAATATTCAACATAATCTTAAATGTATAAAAAACAGCCTAAAGCTTCAATAAAATTTTTAAAACACTCGGAAATCCAAAATCATGCAGGAAAGTACTAGGACCAAACGACTAGGCTACATGGCCTAGCGTAGGCCAGAGTTGGCGAATACTTCGCCAAAATAATACTAAAAGCGCGAGAAAGGAAATCCTATGTAACGCTAAATAGCTAAAATTTATTAAAGCAAAACAACCGGGAATGTCGTTCTGGCTAACTAAAACTCATACCTAGCGAGCGACAGCGTCCATGACGCCTCCGGTAGGCAACGGCTCTTGTAACAAAGATTAATCCTATTAATCACTTAAAAATTTACCAAGAGCCTACATTTATACATAAAAGAAATGGTACTCAACTTATCAGAGGCCGACGAAGCTGGAGAAGCCATGAAAAGATGATAAATCCAAGATTTGCGAGAAACACAGGAAAAAACACCGAGTTGTTAAGCTACGCAAAAAGGAATACAGATGGCGCCAGGATTGGCGCCAGGCACGCTTACGAAACGGGAGAAGAGGGAGCCTTGGGAGCGGCTCCCCCTTTTTCTTTCTCGTTTTCGTTTTCTTGCCAATTGACCCCTTCGATGAGTTATCTCTGTTTGGGGTGCAGATTGCCATGTGGCGTGTCAAGAATACGTCCTCTGATATGTCGCGATATCCCTTTCATTAGGGATATTCGCTCCAAGAGTTAGAATTCTGGGTACCTTAAGGTAAATTCTCTGGGAATATCGCCGTAGTTGTAATATACCCTAGGAAGCTACCCTATAGGAACTTCCATCAGGACGACATGGCTTGAGCCCAAAAATCTGCTTTTAATACACATTGTTCTAAATACTGTCTGCAGTACTGTACCCTTCAGTCTGGATCATTGTCATTAGGAGCATGGTATAATGCAATTGACAGATGATTTTGAAATTCCAACCTCACGACAAGAATGTCGTACCGACTTTCCAGTACTCTTTCTTCCTGTGTAGGGCTTGTTGATGATAGTGGTCTTCCGGAACGCTTTTTGTGAACGTTATGAACAGTTCCATCATCTTTAAACTTACCTCTAATTCGAGTGAAGGTATCTCGCGTTGGAGGTTCTTTTTTAACTTCTTTCTTAACTTGTCTTTGAACTTCAATTGCATTTCACACTTCCAGTAGCATTTGGGAATAAATTTTCTTTCTTTGAAGGTTAGTCTGGCTTTCATCATTGTGTTCAGGAATTGAATCTGCAAAATAAACACAAACAGTTTAATTATCTTCTATTTACAATTATTTAAAATATAGTCAAAATGCAGTGAAAAAAACAGTAAAATGATACTTGTAAATATCTTTATATTTTTTAAATAAAATTATAATAAACTCCAAGTTTACAATTATTCAAAATGTGTATACGTTATTCTGCGACACCCTGTATATATATATATATATATATATATATATATATATATATATATATATTTATATATATATATATATATATATATATATATATATATATAATATATATATATATATATTATATATATATATTATATATATATATATATATATATATATATATATATATATATCGAGTCTAGGTATTATACAATGTCATAAAAGCAACATTCCATAAAAGTTTTCGGAATTTCGGTAACTTAAATGTTTCCTTTTGGGAGAATAAGCGTTCACCCTCTGGGCAATCCTCCACTTGATCTAAGCGGGATTGACTAAAATTTACGGATAATCAGAAGTGGGTTTTACATAAGGCATATTTCAAATTAATTTAGGCATTTGATATCTATGTTTCAAAATGACCTGTGATTATCTTTAGGTTTTGGGAAATCATTTATTAGAATACTAACTCTTCCCAGAGGAGGTATTAGTAAATCTTTAGATATTTTGTCAAATTATGCAATCATCTTGTTCAGTTTATGCTTTAATTGACCAAAATGTCAATTAGGAGCCTTTTTTATCCTAAGAGTAAAATCGAGGGAATGTTTTGATACACAAACCCCTGTTCTCATTTATATTTCTCTTGCATCAGATGAAACAAATACAATGAAGTTCAGGCAATGAATGGAGTCGTGAATATTATCTTCAATGGAAGGATCTAAAAGTAACTACACTCGTGAGTTGTAGTGTGTTGGAATGTGCGGGAAGACTATTCTGAGCAATGTCTTATTTCCAGAAGAAAAAAGATAACTGAATGATGCTTCATACATGAATGCGGAAGTAAACTGTTTCTAATTTATAAATGGTTTGGATACAATAATAGAACATCCTTTTTGACATATCCGATTTACCATAAGTTTTTGAAAGTTTTTAATGAAGTATAAAAAAAAATTGCCTTTATGATAACACCCAAATTCCGATTTATCTTCTTCATCATTATCATTCCAATTGTGAAAAATTTGAAAATAATCGTTACATTAATTCTCTTTTCTTGCAGTTGTTACGTTAAACTGCTAATTCATTTTTTTTTTTAAACCCCATTAATATCCGGTCACGATCACGTACACATCCGCCATAGAGGGATGGAAATCAGTGTTGTACTTTCGTCATGCACTAACTCCCTCAGCATTTAGGGAGGCTAAATGCTGCTCATGGCGCGTTTAGCTAAATGTTACTAAATGTAATGCAAAATGTTTTAGCGGATTGAAAAAAAAATATAGGTAGGGAAAGTTGGGAAAGAAGGGATAGAGAGAGCTCTCTCTCTCTCTCTCTCTCTCTCTCTCTCTCTCTCTCTCTCTCTCTCTCTCTCTCTCTCTCTCTCTCTTGAGGGGTCGGTTGCCTGATGCACTCTTTCCAATGACTTCTATCAAAGGCATCCTCTTCCACTTAAACTCTTCTCTCAAGACTATATTTACCTTATTTCGCGTGTTATTCTCAGAGCTCGGAGATATTCTCTTGTGTATCAGATTATGTAATATAAAGCAGGTGATTTTGGGAGCTCGGGAATTTACGTAATTTGCTAGTCGTTATGTAATATATATATAATATATATATATATATATATATATATATTTATATATATACATATATATATATGTATATATTTGTTTGTATATATATACATATATATATATATATATATATATATATATATAGTATATATAAATATATATATATATATATATATATATATATATATATATATATATTTGCATATGCAGATGATGCTATTCTCTTTGCATCAATTCCATTCCCTGAATGTAGACCTGGAGTTGCTGAATCCCTTGATAGAGATCTAACTAAAATTAGTGCTTGGTGCAAATTATGGTGTATGAAGTTGAATCCTAACAAAACTCAAAGTATGATTGTAAATAGGTAAATGACAGTGGCTCCTCAACATCTGGATCTCAGTATTGATAATGTTTCTTTAACTTTGTATGACTCTTAAAATTTTAGATGTGATTCTCGACAGAAAATTTACTTTTGAGACACACATTGGGGCTCTGTCTTTTTTTATTGCACAAAAAATTGGCTTATCGAGAAAGTCTTTCTAGATTTTCGGCGATCATTTTATTCTGAAGAAGTGTTTCAATTCTTTCATTCTACCCTGTTTTGAGTATTGTTCTCCTGTCTGGTCTTCAGCTGCTGATTCTCATCTTAATTTGTTGGACAGAAACTTACGGTCTATTAAATTTCTTATTCCTGATCTAGATATTAATCTTTGGCACCGTCGTTTAATTAGTTCATTATGCATGTTGCATAAGATTTTTCATAATTCTGACCATCCTTTACATTCAGATCTTCCTGGACAATTCCATCCTGTTCGTAATACTAGGCAGGCAGTTAATTCTGATAGCCATGCTTTCTCCATCATAAGGCTCAATACTACACAGTATTCTAGAAGTTTTATAGCAGCTGTGACCAAGTTGTGGAATGGTCTTTCTAATCGGGTAGTTGAATCAGTAAAACTTCAAAAGTTCGAAGTTGCAGCAAATGTTTTTATGTTGAACAGGCTGACATAAGTCTTTTTATAGTTTATATATGACATATCTGTTTTGACGTTGTTACTGTTTGTAGAATGATTAATTGTTAATTGTCTCTCATCATTTATTTATTTCCATATTCCCTTTCCTCACTGGGCTATTTTTCCCTGTTGGAGCCCTTGGGCTTATAGCACCTTGCTTTTCTAACTAGGGTTGTAGTTTGGCTAGTAATAATATAATATATATATATATATATATATATATATATGTATACACACACACATATATATATATATATATATGTATGTATGTATATATATATGTATATATATATATACATATATATATATATATATATATATTTATATATATGTATTGGTGTATGTACGTATGTATAAATAAGGATATATATATATATATAGAGAGATGAGAGAGAGAGAGAGAGAGAGAGAGAGAGAGAGAGAGAGAGAGAGAGAGAGAGAGAGAGAGAGAATATGCGCAGTACAATGTCCTATATCAATAAGTCAAAACATGTTTCTCGTATGTCCCGAAAATCCATAGCTTTTATTTATGGCCGAAGTGTTCATTCATAAAATCTTAATATTTTTGTCCTGTTGATGGTTTTCTCCGCCCTCTCCCCCACCCCCCTCTCCTTAGCATGTTCCCCCACTGTCAAAGGGAATTGCCTGTCAACCCTGCAGTAGGGCAGGCCACTCCACATTGCAAGTATAACTTCCCGACCACCTTGAGCCTCCAAGTTACCGGGAAATGGGGCCAGAGATTCTGACAATTACTTCACACTCCGTCAGTCAGTCAATCAGTGAGCTTTTGCTTACGACTGAGGAAGGGAGCTTTGATAACAATGTTCGATTAAAAAAGAACATTTATGTATTTTCTGGGATTAAAACAATTATCTAACGACAGT
>NC_090744.1:37161599-37171599 GCF_036898095.1 Palaemon carinicauda
AGCATATGACGCCCCTCTTACAATCTCCCATGCTGTACAGAAATCCCTTGATTGTGGGCAGGAAATTCGTATGATAGGCCTTGATTTTAGTGTTGCCTTTGACCGTGTTAATCATGAGGACCTTGTTTTCAAACTCAAACTGTTGGGAGTGGGTGGGTCGTTTCTTAGCATCATTATGGAACTTTTAAATAATAGATTGCAAAAAAGTTGTTGTTGATGGGTACCATAGTGAGTATAGGAATGTGATATCTGGTGTTCCTCAGGGTAGTGTTCTTGGCCAATTACTTTTTATGCTATATACACATGACATGTGGTTTGGCCTAGAAAACTAGCTTGTTGCATATGCACATGATGCTACTCTCTTTGCATCAATTCCTTCTACCGAATGAAGATCTAAGGTTGCTGAATCCCTTAATATAGATCTGGCTAAAATTATCACATGGTGCAAATTATGGGTCATGAAGTTGAATCCTAACAAAACTCAAAGTATGATTGTAAGCAGGTCAAGGACAGTAGCTCCTCAACATCCGGATCTCAGCATTGATAATGTTTCTTTATCTCTGTTTGACTCTTAAAATTTTAGGTGTGATTCTGGACAGCAATTTTAATTTTGAGAAAACCATTAGGTATCCGACTTCTTCAATTGCACAAAAATTGTTATATATTCTGTATACCTATATATATATATATATATATACATGTATATATATATATATATATATATATATATATATATATATATATATATATATATACATATATGTATGTATTCATATATATATGTATATACTATTTATATAGTATATATACACATATATATACAGTATATATACATGTATATATATATATATATATATATATATATACATATATATATATATATATATATATATATATATATATAGTACACACAGTACATCCCTTTACTGATAAATTATTTATATAGACACACACATATATATATATGTATATATACACACATATATATATATATATATATATATATATATATATATATATATATATAATATAGGTATATTTAACTATATATAATATTTATATGTATATATATATATATATATATATATATATATATATAGGTATATATATATATATATATATATATATATATATATATATATATATATATAATATAGGCATATATATATATATATATATATATATATATATATATATATATATATGTATATATATATATATAATATTATCATTATGACGATACACATAAACATATTTAATATATGAAGGTATGTGCCCTTGTAAAAATAATTTGCTGATACCTTAGTAAAGGAAGTGAAAATTGTCTTGGTAAGAAAGACACAAAGGTAATTCTCGCTGCTTAACATAAAATAATCATGTAGTAAATATTTATGGTAAAGGAAGTTCATAAAACGTTAAAGCATTTCCTAATTATAATCAAATTAATTATGAGAAGCTCACCCGGCAGCAAATGCATTATGCAAATGATGCAGGAATCACATCATTTGTTTTGAATTGTGTTCAGAGAAAAGATTTTTAGCGTTATAGTATTATTATTATTATTATTATTATTATTATTAGCCAAGCTACAACCCTAGTTGGAAAAGCAAGATGCTATAAGCCGTTTTTAGTCCACTGCAGGACAAAGGCCTCAGACCTATCCTTATTCATGTCTGGGGTTTGGCCAGTTTTCCTCACCAACCTGTGTAATTTAGCCGCAAGTGGAGCTTGTAAAACAAATGGCACTCCACTTATTATTATTATTATTATTATTATTATTATTATTATTATTATTATTATTATTATCGAGAGAGAGAGAGAGAGAGAGAGAGAGAGAGAGAGAGAGAGAGAGAGCTGTTTTATATATATATATATATAGAGAGAGAGAGAGAGAGAGAGAGAGAGAGAGCTGTTTTATAGTTAAATCTAATTTCTTATAAATCCAAAACTATATCAGCGGAAAGAGAATTCGGCTTCAAAGTGAAGCCACGAGAGGTATTTTCATACCTTTCTTTGGATCTTGACTACCTTGATGAAGTAGGAGTATACTTCCCACTACAAACAGTGACAGTTGTGATTGTTATATTTTATTTTGCTATTCAGTACCGTAAGCCGTAACTAAAGTGTGGAATATTTAATTAATGTTGGTGTTTTGATAACTCGTTTTTGTAATTGTGGATTAATTGGTATTATAATATATGTAAATACGTGAGCAGTGTTTCCTTTGTCACCATTTAAGTAATAATTTTTCGTGTGTAAAATAATAAGATAAGTTAAGGTACGTTGAATTCTTTTAAGACCTGAGATATTCCATCGCAGAGGTGTCAAAATGTGGGTCTGTCCGGGATCGTGAATCGTGAAAAGTGAATTGAATGGTTTAGTGGTTTACAAACGCGCACAGAACCAGTGAAATACGAACCGTAAGATTTTGTAACACTGTTCTTAATCCTCAGTCGTTCATTGTTAACGTTTTGTTGTTATAGTGGAAGTATACTCCTCACTCGCTCGCTCAGGCATTGGTAATATGGAGGAATAGCTGTCAACAATCGTTAGTCCGCTGGGTTCAACAGCCTTCTTTGTTTCTTTTTGCCCGCCCCGTATTACGAGCCGCAATTAAGGGTTACTCTAGCTACAAATAGTCCGAAATTCGCTAGTTTTGTGTTACCTCGGGCGTCATTCGTTAGCCTACTTGTCCCTTCGGATTTTTCGAAATCCCTTCTGTTAATTCTGGGTATCGTGCTTTCGTTATCCGTCCAACCTCATTTTATTCTTGGATATCAACGTAAAAGCCATCCTCGCCCATCAAATCCTTTATGGGTATCGGGCTTTAGTTATTGGTCTAATCACTTAATGATCATTAGACAAACTTAAGCCATCCCAGCCCATCACTTCATTTTGAACGCGCATGTTGCGGTTATCAGTCTCGCCTACACTTCGTTTTGTGTTAAAACGGACGTAAACTCGTACACGATAATTGAAGTATCTGATTATTAACGACCTAATTAAGTAATTGTTTTATGCTATAAATTCGATAATTCTGTATTTGGTGTACCGTAACTTAATCAGCACGTTCAAGTAAGTTTGGATTAAATATTAAACCTTCTAACCTTATTAACAATCATGCCATTCTATCTAGAGAAATTCTTGGCTAATCCTAGAGAGGAATTGTTAACCTTGCGTTTGGCTAAAAAGCAGAACTTCTCACGGTTGCGAGTAAATGCCAAATCCCTACAGATATAACTTATGTCAAAGCACGTATCATTAATGACATCCTTCACTTCTTGCTGAATAAAAACGTCATAACAGAGGACAATGAAGATGTTGACGAATTAAGAACCCTTACAGGCTCCATTGCTAATGTCGATCCTGAAGTGGAAAAACTGAAACTTCAGTTAAAAGTTCTTGAAGTGGATGAAAGAAAACTCGCGGAACAAGAAAGAAGACTCACAGAACAAGAAAGAAGACTTGCGGGACAAGAAAGAAGACTCGCGGAACAAGAAAGAGAATAAGAACTCTCGCGGAACAAGAAAGAGAACAAGAAAGAAGACTCGCGGAACAAGAAAGAAGACAAGAAGAATTTGAACATCAGAAAAGGCTTAATGAGTTGGAACTCGAAAAACTGGAGAAGTCGGCCTTTATCAGGCTTAAAGCTAAAGAGGATGAAGAAAAACTTCCCACGAGATTCGATGTGACTAAAGCCAGCAGATTAGTTCCCGAATTCAACGATAAGGATCCAGAGGTTTTCTTTCAAATATTTGAAGACAAAGCAACATCATTAAGTTGGCCGCCTAATTTCTGGACAATACTCGTGCGCAACCACTTGAAAGGTAAGGCTGCATATGTTGCATCGCAATTAATTGAGGTTAAAGACTATAAAGACCTTAAAAAGACTGTTTTAGATGCATATGCCATTACTGTGGAAGGCTACGGACAAACTTTTAGAAACACTTTCAAGACTTAATCTCAGACGTTTGTAGAATTCTGTAATATAAAGGTAAGACAGTTTAACAAATGGTTGGAGAGAGCTGGTGTTAATGATTTAGACTCTCTTAAAAATCTGATTTTGTTGGAGGAATTTTTGCGTAAAGTTCCCTCTAATATTGCCACTTATGTACATTTTAAAGGTGAAACTGAAGTACTGAAAGCAGCTAGCTTAGCTGACGACTATTATCTAATTCACAAGAATAGTAAAGATTCTTCAAAGGCTGTCTCATCGCCTAAATCTCATCAGGTTAGTTGTGCTTATTGTAAGAAAGATGGACACTCCATAGAAAATTTTCCCAGTCCAAAATGTTAGAGGTCAGAGGTAAGCACTGATGATAAGTTCAAGAAATCTAAAGGTGCAGTGACATATCATGCTTTTGTTCCTTCACATGATCTGGAACCCTTTAATGAATTCATGTGTGAGGCTTCACTTAATGATTCATCTGTCACAGCTCTGAGAGACTGCTTCATCCCAGACAATAATTTCGGCTGCCAGTCAAGACAACTTAAAATACACAAAAGAGTACATAGAAGTAAGTGACCTAACCACAACTACTCTTCTACCCGTGGCTGAGGTAGATATTGCTTGTCCTTATTTTACAGGTAAGGCAAAAGTTGCTGTCTTAGATAAACCATTACCTTGTTACCCTATTCAGATGATTATTGGTAATGATCTTGCAGGATCCTCTGTACTTGAACCTAAATTGATTGTAACACCTGACGTAGTAATCAAAGATGAGGTCTCCAAAAAGCCAGGTAAAATCTCCCAAGTAATCACTAGATCATCTAGTAAAACGCCCAGCACTAATTTTCCTCCCAAGGTAAAGGGTGACAGAATAACAGAGGCTCTGGATTTAGTTGATATAAGGACCAGTTTGCTGTACTCCAACAGAAGGATTCAAGTTTGAAAGCACTCTGGGATAAAGTAGTGGATCCTACTGACAACCCTAAAACTCTGTACTTTTATGCGGAGAAAAATATTTTGTTTCGCCATTAAAGTCTCCCAAAGCTCCAACATCTAACTCGTGGAAGGGACTGTTTTCAGGTTGTTTTTTCAGAGCCCTTAAGGAAACCCTTGCTTGACCTCGCTCATTCTACAGAATCCCATCTTGGAGTGAATAAAACCTACAAGAGGTTGTTTGAGGATTTTTATTGGCCAGAAATGAGAAAGGAATAAAGGAGTTATATAATTTTCCACGTTTGAATTTATGAATAAGAGGAAAATTAATTTCCTTGATGGATGGAATGTCCAGTAGGTGGCGTGTCAGTAAGTTTGCTCGGTTGGTCTTAGGTGGTGAACAAGTCATTCAGCTTCGGACGTTGGACTGAACGAACAAGCGTTTATAAAACAAACAAGAAATTAAATTGATGTTATTAAGCTTTTTGTTTGGATCAGCAAATTGTAGTTATCATGATTGTTTAAATGTAATGGTGTATGTATAAAGAGTCTAAATGCCTTGAGTAAAGGCACCGTGTTTCAGCAACGTCCGAGTGCTATACGAGCAGTCGTATCCAAATTCAATAAATTAAATTTGATTTGACTTGATTTTATTTGTCCGTCCATACTGAGACATGGAGTATATACAGGAACATTGCTTCCTGTCACCACTGTCAGATTACTGGTAAGCCTAATGAGAAAATACCTCCAGCACCACTTCAAAGCATTCCAGTACCTACGTCACCATTTGATAAGGTAATTATTGATTGTGTTGGGCCCTTGCCAAAGACTTGCAAGGGCAATGAATACATTTTGACTGTCCTTTGTCCTACCACTAGGTATCCCTTAGCCTTTCCCATTAAAAATATCTGTGCTAAAACCATAGTTGGATAATTGTTGAAAATCTTTACCTTGTTAGGTTTCCCGAGAGAACTACAGTGTGATCAAGGTACCAATTTTACTAGCAATCTTTTCAAGCAATCTATGTATCAATTTAATATCCATAACGTTTACTCTTCTGCTTATCACCCGCAGACTAATGGTGCCTTGGAGAGAATGCAGCAGACTTTAAAAAGTTTGTTACGGAAGTATATCAGTGAAACATCACAGCACTGGGATGAGGACCTCGATCTTCTCATGTATGTAGTTAGATGTACACCTCATGATTCCACAGGGGTATCCCCATTTGAACTCATGTTCGGTCGAAAACCAAGAACTATATTAAGTTTGGTAAAGGAGAATATTTTGCAGAGGAAGCCAGAAGAAACTACGAATATTTACCAGTATTTAAAAGAATTAAAAAGAAATTTACATACATTCATGATATTGCTACTACTAATTTAGTTTCTTCCCAGCAGAAGATGCAACACACATACAATGAAAAGGTAAAAATCGTCTAGTTTATAACTGACGACCAAGTTTTAGTGTATCATCCTATTCCTGGCGCTCCCTTGCAAGAAAAATATGCTGGACCTTACAGGATCGTTCATAGGACCTCCAAAGGAAACTACATAATCAGCACTCCAGACAGAAAACGACCAACTCAATTAGTTCATGTAAACCTCCTTAAACCGTATATCACTCAAGTCAAAAAGGTGAGACCTAATATTGCTTTAGTGATAACCGAAGCTAATACAGAGGCAACAAAGGTACCTAACCTAACAATAGATGAGGAAACTAGTGATGGTGATGAAACCAATCTCATTTTATCGTTTAAGGATTTTTCTAATAGTGAAATTTTAAAATCTTTAATGACTTATCTTTCTCACCTAAAACAATAATTTAGCAGAACCCAGTACATTGCCTTGGGCTTCACCATGTATATTGGTCCCCAAATCTAATGGCCAATTCAGACTTTGCACGGATTACAGGAAATTAAATAAAGTGACATTCTACTATCGTTTCCAGAGGCCGTGTAACAGTGTTTTTCCCAAATATCTAACAAACCGGCTTATGAATTTCCATGAAACTACAGCAATGAATGTTTCAAACATTGGCCTAATTTTTGGTGGTGCAATGAATTGACAGATGTGCTTATTTAACCCGTTTACTCTTAGAAAAAAAAAAAAGGAACTTCTTCCCTTCCTTCAGAGCGTTTCGAAGAAGTGTTACTTAATCACGTAACTGTGACGCAGAGGTTCCCCCAACCCTCCTTCGGTGTTTACACCTATGGCTATCCTAGTACTCCCCCCCCCCCCTTTCTTCTTGCCTTCTTTCCTTCTTTCCCATTGTTATTAGGCTACCGAGTAAATCCCTGTTAGGAAAGACTGTGTACTGCACATATAAAATGAGCCGGAAGAGCAATAAAATGTTTTATGGTGGTAGATAATGATTAGATGGTTAACACAAATTATCAAATTTTAGATTTGCGACTAAAAAATAAAATAAGATAGAAAAATAAAATAAAAACATTAGTCGAAATAGAAAACAATTTTTTTCCTGGAGAGTGATGATGAGTAAAATGTATAAGTGTCCACTTCTTGGTTTTTTTTTTTTTTTTTTTTTCATCCCTCATAAATCTATGGTTTTCAGCAATTGGTGATAACATTATTTTGGAAAAGCAAAGCTAATGAATAGTTTGATACGAGTATATCAGCTTGGCATGTAGACAATGTCAATGGATTTCTCAAAGTAAGGTTGATTGGTTCATTAATTGAAGTCTGATATAATTCCAGTGACAAAGTCGCAATGATATTTGTCACATACCTTTTAAGTAACAAAAATAGGTACTGGTACTTATAACGTAAATAAATATATAAAACTATTGGTTGAAATATAACAAATTTTATGTATGTATGAACACACACACACACACACATATATATATATATATTATATATATTATATATATATATATATATATATGTATATATATATATATAAATATATATATATGATTTCAAAATTTATAAAATTGCCGATGTCAATGCCCTTAAATGAAACATCTTTTAGAAGTCTACCTTCTAAGGAATTCAAGCTACTCTCTCTGGTGAAATTGATATGATAAATTATATCAAACAATGCTCTCTGTCATTTTCTTCCTGGCAATTGATGTATCGAGTAACCTGTGTTGTATGGAAGAATGAGTCCTACGGCTTAACCTAAAGAAAACTATATTTCTATTGCTTTACCAACACTCGCTTGAAATGCGAAGTGTAGGGTTAGCATGGATTCTTTCGTCTCCTGTCATAAGTCTCACTCTTGATCTTCAATGTAAGTGAGTGGGTAAGATATAAAACGTTGGTCTTGTGTTTAGGTAAAGTCTAAAGTCACGAATCACATTACCAGGTATGCTGAACTTTTATTGACAAAGAATTTCGTATTGCTTGGGGTAAGTCATATGACAATTATCTATGGAGTTGAACAGGCGTTTAACAATTCGGGGGATGGGAGGTACAGGGTAAGAAACGTTATAACAACATCACTTAGGGACGTCATCACTTTTGCGAATGTGTAGGTGGCTAAGACTGGCTTTAGCCTCATTTTCTTAAGTAAAAAAGTTAATGAAACGTAATTGGCAATGCACAGTATTCCCCAAAATTAGGCCATTGTATGGAGCGCTCCCTGCTTTGATATCATGGAAATCCATCAGTTATTTTAGGAGTTATTAAAAAAAAAAAAACTATTACACGGCCTCTGGAAACGATAGCAGATAATATTGGTAATGCCAAATTCTTAACTCAAATAGATTTAGTAAAAGGATATTATCAGGTACCACTGACTGATAAAGCTAAGAAAATCTCTTCATTCGTAACACCTTTTGGTCTTTTCGTACTTAGTAATGCCCTTTGGACTCTGTAATGCACCTGCAACGTTCCAGCGCATGATGGCACAGGTAACTAGAGGTCTTAAAGATGTGTTTGCATATCTCGACGACCTTGTGATTGCCAGCAAGACCTGGGAAGAACATCTTAGCACCTTGGAAGAACTCTTTCAACGCCTGCAAAAAGTCGGGCTGACAATCAACCTTGCTAAAAGTTTTTGGTCAAGCTAAAGTAATTTATCTAAGTCATTGCATTGGTAGTGGGGAAATTATACCTAAAGGGGCTAATACAGACATGTCAAGAACATTCCTATTCCTGCCACCAGACAGCAACTAAAGTCTTTTTTAGGAATGGTTTCTTACTATGCTAAATTCATTAAGAACTTTGCTGTTATTACTGCTCCTCTCTATGCTCTTACTTCCCCTAAGGTAAAGTTTGACTGGACTGAAGAACACAGTCACATTTTTAAGCAACTGAAGAGCATATTAGTTTCTAAACCCCTATTAAGAGCTCCTGATTTTAATAATGAATTTTTCATGCAGATTGACGCCAGCAATACAGGTTATGGGGCTGTTTTGCTACAGTCTTACTCGGTCAGCACCAGAGAAACGCCACCACCACTTCAACATCTCCTTCCCATCGCCTACCACTCTCGCTTCTTCAAAGGAGCTCAAACCAGGTGGGCCATTGTTGAGAAGGAACTTTATGCCATCGTCGCTTCGCTACTACACTTCCAACCCTACTTGGAAGGACACCACAGGGTAGTACTATATACCGACCATCGACCACGCATCTTCCTCGAACGTTCTCGCCTCCGAAACAACAAGTTGCTTCGTTGGTCATATATATTGTCGGCCTTCAATCTACGACTTCAGTCAATCGCAGGTACCAACAATCTCATCGCAGACACACTGTCGCGGCTTCCACTGCCATCAACACCACAACCATATAGTCCAACTATAGTGGGCCCATCTTAACGGGGGGGACTATGACGAATTGCCACTCTCCCTCTTTGTACATACATATATTGTATGATTTTATTTTCAACGGTGTACCTCTTCTCTATTTGTGTATTCGTCTCTTTTGCTTCAGCGCAATCTACTTCCACTCTGTGCTCCTTGCTTTGGTATTTTCACACCTTTCTTTAGATCTTGACTATCGGGATGAAGTAGGAGTATACTTCCCACTACAAACAGTGACAGTTGTGATTGTTATATTTATTTTCTATTCAATACCGTAAGCCGTAATTAATGTGTGGAATATTTAATTAATGTTGGCGTTTTGATAACTCGTTTTTGTAATTGTGGATTAATTG
>NC_090744.1:37176599-37179099 GCF_036898095.1 Palaemon carinicauda
TTCAGAAAACTCTGATATGAGGGTTTTATCGGTTAGCCTTCGTTCTGTTCAGCATATGAAACAAAACTCTTTTCTATTGAAAGTAGAAATTTAAGTTGGGTTACAATGTAATTTGGTTGCTAAGTTTTTGCTCAATATCATTTGCAATATTGAAATGTGTCATGATTAACAAATCTACGTGGCATAAAAACTTCATAATTCTATAATTGTTCAATGGGCATACCAGTTCTAAATGTAAAATATGTTTCAAATAAAGTTGAGGTAATTAGTATGGTGGTCTTTGTTGTTTTATAAATATACAGAAAAAAAAGTTCAGTCAATAGGAGGAAAGAAGATGAAAACGGAAAAAAAGGAAATCTTCCAAGAAATAAAAACCAGACTTTTCTTTGGGGAAATTTCTAATAGGAGGAAATTAATTTCGTGAAATAAATCTTGGATTTTACGAAAACCTTCAAATTTGATAAAACTAAAACAAAATAATCAACATCTTCCGTTCAATAGTTGCTACAAGAAGAATGTAGTAAAGGAGATGGGGAAGGTTGAAATCATCTCTCTCTCTCTCTCTCTCTCTCTCTCTCTCTCTCTCTCTCTCTCTCTCTCTCTCTCTCTCTCTCTCTCAAGAGGTAAAAACTGACTATATGACCTGGAGATGAGAAGATTGTGTTTCTGATGTGAATCAAGTTGGAAGAAATGGAGAGATTATTTACAATTCAACGAGTCGAGAATTGATAGTAAAACAGAAGGATGCAGGCGCTCCAATAATCATAGATATAACTCACAGGTGATGAGATTTCCTTGCTATGTATAGCCATGTACTAAAAATAATTGATTTATATGTTATTGACATATTTCAAGAGTAAGGCTGGAGGATACGAATTGTTTTTAAAAAACTGAAGTGAAAATTGGATTTCACTATGGAAGTTATGGGGTCACCACTTGGCCCAGTTATGGCTAACGCTTTTATGTGCTCTTTCGAGGAACAGATGCTGGATGGGTGTCCCTTATCATATCGCCCTCTCTTTTATAAGCGATATGTGGATGACACTATTGCTCTATTTAGGTCTCGAGAAGCAGCTGAAGCCTTCTTGCAATATATCAAGGTCCTACATCCTAATATAAATTTCTCAATTGAGCATGAACAAGAACAACCAACTTGCTCTTTTAGAAGTAAAAATTGTATAGTGATGCCAGTTGGAAGATAACGTATAAGCACGGTGTAACAGCGTGGAAATACTATTTAATTTAAATATCATGGAACAACTGCTATAGAAGTTAGTACCTTGACCTGTGAACGTCTTTTTTCTAAAGACGCTTGTATTAAAACCATGTTCTGTCCTTGTAATTAAAACATCTAAAAAAGCAAGTTGGTTGTCTTGTTCATGCTCAATTGAGAAATTTATATTAGGATGTAGGACCTTGATATATTGCAAGAAGGCTTCAGCTGCTTCTCGAGACCTAAATAGAGCAATAGTGTCATCCACATATCGCTTATAAAAGAGAGGGCGATATAATAAGGGACAGCCATCCAGCATCTGTTCCTCGAAAGAGCACATAAAAGCGTTAGCCATAACTGGGCCAAGTGGTGACCCCATAACTTCCATAGTGAAATCCAATTTTCACTTCAGTTTTTTAAAAACAATTCGTATCCTCCAGCCTTACTCTTGAAATATGTCAATAACTTTTTAAATGATAAATTTCAGCCACGTCAACTTGCACCGAACGTGCCTAAATTATTAATATATGCCTCTATACCTTTAATTCATTCTAACACGTTTAAGGTGCAAATACAAAAAGTCATTCAAAAAACTTTTCCGGCTGTGAACCTTAAGTTAATAGAAAAAAATCCTAAAACTCTGGGTTCTTTGTTCTCCCACAAAGATAAACTTCCGACTTTGATGCGGTCTTTGGTGGTATATTGCTTTACTTGCCCGAAATGTAAGATCGGGAAATACGTGGTAGCCACCAAAAGATTGTTCAAAGTCAGAATCGATTCTCATCTCAGAGTCAGTCACCGTACAGGATGTACTTTGAAAACGAAAGAATTTTCCAATATACGAGAACATTGTAATAAATGTAAAACATCGTTTTCATATAAGGATTTTCACATTGTACCCCAAACGCCCAATGATTATTCTCTCTCTGTTTTGGAGTCGTTAGCAATTAAACAGCTTGTGCCCCCATTAAATGGTCAGACTTCTTCCACAATTCTATATATAGCATAGTTGACGTCCTCCTTTCCAAACCGGACAACGTCACTCAGTTTTTTAGCTCCATAAAGACAGGTACTTTAAGCATTCTTCACTTTTTAATTTTATATATATATATATATATATATATATATATATTCTTTATTTCAGTTCATTTTTTAAATTATTATATTTAACTTTTACGTTGTTCTACTTATATTAATATTAATACTGAGTCTTTTTTTTTATTTTGTATATTTTGTATATTTTACAGCCCTGATGATGAGACCCAAAGTCTCGAAAATTCGGAAAAT
>NC_090744.1:37191599-37194099 GCF_036898095.1 Palaemon carinicauda
CGTGATTGTATTTCTCTCTGACCGCAGAGGAATCCTTTCGCAGCCTTGTAAGTAATTGTCGGTGAGTAAACAATTTATGAATATAGTAATTGTATTGGTGAACATTGTCATTGCATTGTGGTGTTACAGTAAGCATTAGTGGATTTTCTTAGAAGTACTTATATAAGATGTTATATGGATTCATAAACGATTCTATAGAATAATACGGTCTCCTCTATATATAAATATATATATATATATATATATATATATATATATATATGTGTGTGTGTGTGTGTGTGTGTGTGCGTATTTACATATATACGCAGTATATTTATATATATACACATATAGATATATATATATATATATATATATATATATGTGTGTGTGTGTGTGTGTGTGTGTGTGTGTGTGCGTGTGTGCGTGTGTGTGTGTTTATGTGTGTATATATGTATTGTGTGGATGTGTGTGTGCACGTGTGTGTATGTAGGTCATATATATATATATATATATAATCATGATTATATGTATGTATATTTGCGAGTCTATCCCATATAAAAATGCAAACAAATCACACATTATTAGACATATGATTAAAAATACAGACGTAACTCATTGCTTAAGGACAGTGTGATATCCTTCCATAATACGGAATTACACTTACAATTTACCCTTTCTTGAAAAGATCTGAATTAAAGCTCAAACTAAACGTAAATAAAATAAAAAATAATTATCAATTTATCAATGCTTATGTCGTTTAAGCACAAGTATGATTTAACTGCATTTCTCTATATTTTAGTTTTTTTTTTTTTTCTTACACCAACACCACAAAAACTAGGTCTCCCTAAAGCTACAGGAAGTGAACGGAGTAGTCTTTTGCAGTTTGGCCTTATCCCTTGAAATGGGACAAAAAAAAGGTCCTGCCCCATGTAGTTAAAAATATGACCAAAGGAAGGGATTCAGGTGATAATTCAATGCATTTTTTTTTTTCTTGTAAGTTTATTTCCTTGCTTCCTGTTTCATGTCTGATAGCAATTAGTCAATTTTCATAAGTTGATTTCCAACGTTCTTTAAAATTATCCATGACGTTAAGTTGATTGTGTTTCATAGAATATTTTGAAATAATATCAATGGAAAGAAAAGTTGGAGATGGTCATAAAGTGGTATGAAGAGGCCTCGAAGAGCTATATCAATAAAAATCAAATTTCCAATAGTAGGAAAAATAGCAACATCCAATCATGAAACTGTAAATTGAGATCAAAGGAGATGGTTTCTTTATAAACATCAATATAGAGTAGGTGCAAACAACACAAAAAAACGAGGACTGCGAAAGCCCTTGAAACGCAAGGCAGCCTCTAGGAGGGGAGCTCCCCCCGTGGGAAGAGGTCCCCCAGAAGAGAAGTCTTGAGAGGTCACCCCATGGCCGTTTGGTCTAAGGCGGCTTCTACCATGCTACCCCAACGCCCAATTTGACTTCATTCAGTGTTCAACCGTCTTCCCATCAACACTCTTCACGACCTGGAGCTCAGGTTAGCCTAATCTTCCCACCATTTTTTGCTGATGGGCCATATGCATGTGCTTCAGTGGAAAAGGATTATTATTGTTATCTGCTAGATTTCTTTGGGTGATGTGTATCTCTTATAGGATTGTCATGCGCAGACATTTCAGTGAAAAGGATTACCTTTTTAGAAGGGGGGTTGGGGTGATTGATGGGACATGTGGTGTCACTTTTGGAAAAATCAATATTATTTTGTGGAAGCTGTGTTTTAAAAATACGTTTTCAGTGTGTTTGTGCGTGCTTGTGTTTGTTCTTGTTAAAGCTACTTTATTTGTGCAGTATTTTTACTACATATTGAAAAAAAATCCCTCTAATTGATTACCTTGAAGGCAACGGTACTTACCCTGCAGATAAGAAACCCCATTGAAAACGAAAGTCAAGCACAGGAAATCCTTACGGACCAGTTTCGACAAACGGTGTCCTCTTAAAGGGGTTAATCTTTCTGTGTGATAAATGGCAGTGGGTTTAATTTTTGTAAAGTTAAAGAACTTTACTTTAATCACATGTATTTTAACTATTCATTCTGTAAACTTAAGCACAGTGGTTCGTAGAGACGGGTAAATTTGATAAGCTACAATCGCTGAAGGTCACGAGCGAAGTTGTACCTCACTCTTACTTTCATACAACTATAGTACATATTGTTTCTGAATTTTCTACACTTCAATTTGTATTTTCTAATAGAAAACATGTTTCTAAATCATCTTATCAAGCGGGATCATTATAAACGACGCTCCTAATGTAAATTTATCCTGACGTCACTCTACTTCTGTAATTGTAATGAACGTCTTCCTTTACTGTGACAACAGTATTGCCCAATAGAAAATATCCAGCCATCAAAAACAGTCCTAGTCAAGGGAAAAGAAATACCAAATCTTTTCCAATTTAAAATCTGCAAAATATGATTCTTGTCGCTTCACTGATTCCAGACGATTCATAAAAAGAAATCCTCAACGACGATAA
>NC_090744.1:37201599-37204099 GCF_036898095.1 Palaemon carinicauda
GAAGGGTAAGACCATTCTTGTATGATAAAGCTTGAATCTCTAAGAAAAAAATCAATAATACTAATTCCAAAAATGCCATATTCGACCTGTACAGGCCCAAAGTCTAACTCGTTGCCATTAGTATCAATATTACTAACAATGAAAGCATATGCATAAGACATTAGGCTTTTTAGGGAATAGTTTACTGAACAAACGTTGCTCAGAGATTCAAGCTCTCTCATATATATGTTTTACCTTTCTATCCCAAAATGAGCAAAATTCTTAGGCTTTATCATTTCTGAAATGACCTCGCATGACTAACCCCAATATTGCGCAACTTGAGACGTCTCATTTCCGTTATGGATGAAGAAGTTGATTCTTATTAGCTATTCAAATATCTTGTGCTCATTATTATGATTAAACCCTTTCAAGCTCCTTGACTATCAGCTATGCATTAGCCTTATGAACATCAGCAGCAATAACATATGGGATCACTAATTTAATACTGAAAGGACTTCCCAATATCAAAAAGGGTATTAGCCTATCTTCTAGTATCATTTCTCTTATGGTAGAATTATATAGGGATATCTTAACGTGGTAAAAGGTTCGTGTATCGCCATGATCAGCAAAGCTGTACTAGTTTGGGACACCCATACTAGGTTGACTTGCTGTGAGCTATCAAACAAAAGTCTCTCAGCATCACCAATCTACACTAGCCAGCGTGATGATGAAAACTGGCCAAACCCTAGACATGAATAAGGACTGGTCTGAGGCCTTTTTCCTGTAGTGTACTAGAAATGGCTGCATTTGTTGTGTTATTGTATACACACACACGCAAACGCACACACACACACACACACACACACACACATATATATATATATATTATATATATATATATATATATATTATATATATATATATATATGTGTGTGTGTGTGTGTGTGTGTGTGTGTGTGATTGTGAGTGTTTACGTGCGCGCGCTTGCAAGCTTAATGTAACGGTACAATTGATGAGGTGAATCTATTAGTAGGGTGACAAAATATTTCACGATTTGTTCTTGTGTGTTAGACGTATTCTTCTCCCGTTCCTCACTCAATAATTAAAATATGTCATGATTTTTTTTATTAGAAAATAGCAAAATAATCTTTCATGCCTTTGTACGTTTGAGCGAATAACGGGAGCAAATGTCATATCTACGTCTAAAACTCCGTTAGAAGCGTTGTTCTTATTCATAGATCAGTGTTAAAACAACGTTTCTCTCAATTATATATCAGTATTAAAAGAACGTTTCTCTTATTCATAGATCAAAGTAAACAAAAGTGTCTCTTATTCATAGATCAATGTAAACAAGACGTTTCTCTTATTCATAGATCAGTGTAAACAAAACGTTTCTCTTATTCATAGATTAATGTAAACAAAACGTTTCTCTTATTTATAGATCAGTTTAACAAAACGTTTCTTTTATTTATTGATGGGGTGTTGACAGAACGTTTCTCTTATTCCTAGGTCAGTGTTAACAAAACTTTTCTCTTATAAATAGATCAATGTAAACAAAACGTTTCTTATTTATAGATCAGTGTTAACAAAACGTTTCTTTTATTTATTGATGGGTATTGACAGAAAGTTTCTCTTGTTTATAGGTCAGTGTTAACAAAATGTTTCTGTTATCTGTAGACTAGTGTTAAGAAAACGTTTCTCTTATTTATAGATTAGCGTTAATAAAACGTTTCTCTTATTTATAGTTTGATATTAATTAAACGTTTCACTTATTTATAGATGAGTGTAAACAAATCATTTCTCTTGTTTATAAATAAGTGTTAATGGAGAGGCTTTTTTTAATAAACTTGCGTGAATAATTGGCCTCTGGCATTCATAGTCGAGTGAATGGGAAGTTACTTTCATAATCTTCAGTAAATAACGGGTTTTCCCTCATTCATAAATCTACTTGAATTAGGCTCGTCACTCATTCACTAATAAGCCATTTTTTTTTTTTTCTTTTTTTAGATCTTGGAACTGACTATTAAATCTGAGTGAAAAACACTTTGCTCTCATTCATAAAATTATTTATAAAACTCGCTTCCTTATTCATTCATTCGAATAATTTATGTTTCTCTTATTCATAAAGTCATTTGAATAATACTCATGTCTCATTCATAAATTTATGTGAATAATGTGCTGCTTTTATTTGTAAATTCAATTGAAGGATATTTCTCTCAATCATATAGTTTATTTTAATACAATTTTCCCTTATTGGTGAATTAAAGTGAATAGTGTTTATCCCATTCATAAATTCCAGTGAATAAAGCTCACTTATTCGTGAATTCTATTTAATCATCCTTCTTCTTCTCATAAACTAACATCAATCATTGATTTGATAAAATGATGCATAACATCTTTGCTAGCCGAATAAGTGGCGCATTTCTACTTCAGGAAATTTGAGTAAATAACATATTTCACATTCATAAGTGATCATTCTTATAAACCTGAGTATTTCCTCCATTCCAATCGCTATTCTTCT
>NC_090744.1:37233906-37241406 GCF_036898095.1 Palaemon carinicauda
CTCTTCAGAATCCAAGCTGAAAATCATTCGCACCATTTCTCCAAAAGGATAGAAGCCCTGCGAAATCCATGAATACAGAACGACAGAATATCTATCTTTTTGAAATAATGAAGACACACCTATGAGGCAGGGGAATACGACCTTGGGATCTATCCTGGCAGAGGATGGGGGTGAGGGATGGGAGTCATGGATGTCTTATAGGAAGGGGGTGGGAGGGAGGAGGGTCCAGAATCAACAGGTAGCCCTATTCATCAAGACTTTGCAGACTTTTTGAGCTCAGTAATCCTCCCCCACCTCCATTCGTCTTCCTTATCTCTCTCTCTCTCTCTCTCTCTCTCTCTCTCTCTCTCTCTCTCTCTCTCTCTCTCTCTCTCTCTCTCTCTATAGTCAAAGGAATAGGATTGGGATATGCTTGTCTCTCTTTTGTTCTCTCTCTATATATGTACATATATACCTGTGTTTATGTAATTACTTATGTATGCGTGTATATATATATATATATATATATATATATATATATATATATATTTATATATAAAATTATTTGATATACGTGTGTATATATACCATATCCATATGTATACATATAAATAATATATATATGTATATATATATATGTGTGTGTGTGTATATATGGGTGTGTGTGTTTGTGTGTGTGTGTGGGTGTGTGTCTGTGTGACTGTATGTAAGTAGGTTGGCAATATGTATGTATGTGTGTATGTACGTACGTATATGTTTACCATGTACAAACATAGTGTATACTATATATGGTATATATTCACACTCATATATATTTATACGTGTGTATTTGCGCGTGTATGCAAAACAAATTTAGATAAGTCTCTCTCTCTCTCTCTCTCTCTCTCTCTCTCTCTCTCTCTCTCTCTCTCTCTCTCTCTCTCCTCTCTCTCTCTCTCTCTCTCTCTCTCTCTTCCCCCAGGCTGTGTAGAGGTACCAGCATAAAGATATCCACGCAGGGTTAACAACCTCATTCCTAGATAAATTCTGATAACTGGAAACCTTTGCTATTTCGAGAGACAAATGGAAAAAGACGCAGAACTAAAAAAAGAAAAAAAAAGTTTATTTCATGAATATTTTCTTGGGAACTGTTCCAGTTTCAATTAAATCTGATAACCAAAGAATACACCAATACGTGATAGCAGATAACAAAACCTTCAATCACAAAATCGACAGTAACAAATTAAAGAAGAAGAAGAGCAACAACAACAACAACAACAACTAAATCAAAATATCAATGTGAAGCCTTCGTATAAGGACATTGCAATATCAGTGTTCTGCCGCACAGGCGGAAAAACATGCTTTGACAAACATGTTCGTTTGTTGAGTTAAACCCTCTTCTCTCTCTCTCTCTCCCTCTCTCTCTCTCTCTCTCTCTCTCTCTCTCTCTCTCTCTCCTCTCTCTCTCTCTCTCTCTCTCCTTTCCACGGAACATCTCCTGTGACATGAACTTCGTGTCCAGAAATCCTTTTATCATTTCCTCTCAGAATTATCTTCTTAACATAATTCAAATTTCCATCATAGAATATCTTTCGGAATTGGGGATCTATCCAGAAGTATAGATTATTATTATTATTATTATTATTATTATTATTATTATCATCCAATAATACCTATTGGTCAACTAATACACCAGAGAAATCTCATGATCGATTGAGGTCTTTTTTCGATTAAAACTTTCAATCATCATATCAATACAACAATGAATCATTTACAAGTAACCAATCAACCACACTTTGAAATAGCATAACCCGCCAATATACCTTACTCTGAAATTTCAAATTCAGGCAATCAACCTTGTACTAAAGCTTCATGATACGCCATTCAACCATGCACTGCAATCCAATGATCTAATTCAGCCAGTCAGTCTTACCCTGCGATCTTATTATAATGCAATCAACCTTACACTGAAGACTCGTAGTCTGCTAATCAATCTTGTACTGCAATCTCCTGATAATTCAATAAATCTTGCACTGAAATATTATGATAACCAATCAACCTTGCATTGCAACCTGATGATCCACCAATCAAATTCTGCCAGTCAATCTTACCATGCAATCTCATTATTAGACAATCAACATAAAAAACTGAAGCCTCGTGGTCCAACAATCAACTTTGCATTCCAATCTTATGATAAGCCAATCGACATGATCCACCAATCAAATTCTGCCAGTCGATCTTACCCTGCGATCTCATACACTGAAGCCTCATGATCTGTCAATCAACATTGTACTACAATCTCATAACAAGCCTATCAACACCACTCTGAAATCTGAGAGTAATCCAGTGGATGCTTCAAAGAAATCCCCTAATCCTGACCAAGCTGCAAGTTATCTTCCCACCCATAATGGAACGCCAGCATCACACCCATTAACGTCTTTCATAGCAAGGTGTTGCCTGAAGGCCACCAAAGTCATTTTAGGCGCAAAAAAGAAAAACAACACACACACACACAAAGCAAAACAGTCGCTTGCAGCATCTTTAGGGTTTCATATCCCGACCTCCTTGAATAATGAACTCTGCGGCCTCTCAAGGCGCCTGCAAAAAACATATTTATAAGAGGAAAACCACTGCAGGATTAAAGGCGCTTTTTGGCTTGCCTTTCTCGCTAGCGGATGCTTCTCTGCCCTAATGGCTGCAGTGCAGTTGCTTTATGATTTTGTCTGGAAGATATTTCACGCGACTTACTAGACTTAGGGAAGTTTATGCTTTTTTATGCTCTTGGTGTGTGACTTTTTTCGGAGTGCAAACATTAACGTACTGGAAATGCATGTGTGTATGAATTATTGTGTAATTTTTGTGCGAATAAGGTGGATAGATGGATAGATAGATAAATCAATAGATATATAAATAAATATAGATAGATAGATATGCCACACAATTATAATATAATTTGGTCTGCATGAAGGCATGTATGTTCATATTCACCGATTGACTTAGTTTTAAACATGCAATAGTGCTACAGCAAAATATTAAAGACCAAATTCGCAAGGTTAACTAAAATGCTATAGAGTTCTTTACAAATCCCATTTTGATATCACCATTGTCGTATTTACAAAATAAATTTAATCTCTGATCATCCAAGAAACTTAGAATATTCAAATCAAGCCTTGAAATGTTGTACCCTTCAAGTAGCAGTAATTACCCACTCAGAATTCAAGTATGATTATAATTTATTCCTAGTGTCTCGGTCAGCAACTTTCACAGGCCAAGTAGTATTCCAGCTTTCTATCTCCAAATGTAGGATGTGTTAATCACCTCAAGTAGACTGCGTTCTTCATCTGCAAGGCTGTGTTTGAGACATCAAGGCCTTAGGAGTAAAACTATTAACATTAGATACTGTCCCACATCTTTCTTTTCGAAATTTACCTTGTTTGTTAATTAAAGTTTGCTTAGGTTTGGCTTCTTTACATGACTTTCATGTTACCTTTCTATGTTTTAAAATCAACACTTACTTATTTCTAATGGCAAAATAACTAAAAGGAGGAAATTTGCATATATACCTATATATACTAACATATATATATATGTATATATATATATATATATATATATATATATATATATATATATACTTATATAGATGTACACATACATATACACACACACACACATATATATATATATATATATATATATATATGTATATTTATATATATATATATATATATACATATACACATATATGTATATATATATGCTTGTGTGTATATATATAAAATATGTCTCTGTGAATCTATACATCTATACATTCATATAGATATGTAAATGTGAGATTATATGAATGTACTGTATATACACACACTCAAATATAAACACGTGCACACACACTTATATATACTGTATATAAATATATATGTATATATATATATATATATATATATATATATATATATATACATATATTGTATATTTATCCATGTACATGTGTGTATACTCATATATATATATATATATATATACATATATATATATATATATATATATATATTTATATATATATATATATATGTATGTATATATACAGTATATATATATAATAAATCTGTATATGCGTGTATATTATATATATATATATGTATATATATATTTATATGTATATATATATATATATATATATATATATGTGTGTGTGTGTGTGTGTGTGTGTGTGTGGGTGTGTGTGTGTGTGAGTGTGAGTGTGTGAATGTGTTCATACATATGTGTATGTATGCCAACATTTGTACATATTATATATATATATATATATATATATATATATATATATATATATATATATATATATATATATATATATATATATATATATAGCCTACACCACCCATTTACTCGTATGTATCTGAGAGAACAAGAAGATAAGTATGAGTCCATCCGTACAATCTTCTAATTTACGATCCTTGGCAGCATCATTACGCGAGAATATCTTCGGATTATTTCCCAAAGTCTACCCTAAGGGACTTGATAACAGCAAAGCTTCCCCAATCCATTAGTGTAATTACTAATAATGCTCTTAACGTTTTCCTAATGCAATTTCCGTAAGGTAATTATCATGAATTATATAATATTTAGTTAGATTTATTTTTATCAGTTTTGATAACATCACTTGGTCAAGGTGAGCAATGTTTTGCATTACTCTGCTCTTATGTAGATTTGTGTTCAAATGTATTTTATTTCAGTATCTATGCATTTACAAGTGTGACCCAGAGAATGTACGTTGAATTTACTGCCAGCCAGAATGTATGTATAAATGTCTACGATTGTATTTAATTATGCATTCGCGAAAAATTATAAATTTGTGTAGATGAGTGCATTCTTTTTTCCGGCCAAATTATAATAATTGTATTTATTACGCTATAATAGATAATTTTGCGGATTTGCATTTGAAATTACTTGCTCGTATGAATGCATAAAGAAAATATGTATTTGCGTGTGTATGGAAGTGTATATGCATACTTATGCTTCGCAATGTGTGTATGTTGTTGTAATACATTTTCAAATAGTTACGGTGTGACAAAGAATAATCAATAGTATTAAAACTCTCTCTCTCTCTCTCTCTCTCTCTCTCTCTCTCTCTCTCTCTCTCTCTCTCTCTCTCTCTCTCTCTCTCTCATTAAGATATCTCTTTCATGAGTTGATTATAACGGAGTGACATTTAATTTCCCCTAAGTCTTTTGTCACTGTCAGTCGCGATAATGTAATTAAGAAAGAAAATTTCTTGGGAAATTATTCTGTTATTATTATTATTATTATTATTATTATTATTTGCTAAGCTACAACCTTAGTTGGAAAAGCATGATGCTATAAGCCTAAGGGTTCCAACAGGGAAAACAGCCCAGTGAGGAAAGGAAACAAAGAAAAATAGAATATTTTAAGAGTGACAATATTAAAATAAACATCTCCTTTATAAACTAAAAAAACATTAACGAAATAAGAGGAATAGAAATAAGATAGAATTGTGTGCCCGAGAGTACTCGCAAGCAAGATTGAGAATTTACGTTGGATGGCTGGCATGAGATCATGTTGGCCTTATACCAACAGGTTATCCCTAAGTGTGGTAAGGTGTTCGGGGAATAAGAGGATAGGTGTGAACCTTTGAACTCAACCGAGACAAATGATGCATTATGGAATACGCTTCTTGCGTCAATTGCTTCATTTCAATGAACGGGAAAAGAAACAAAAATAGCTTTTCTTCGAGACCGACCTTTCAAAACCAGAGAAATGCAAAAAAAAAAAAAAAAAAAAAAAAAAAAAAAAAAAAAAAGTCTTTGCCATATATTAATCCACGACAAGAAAAAAAAATAATCAGACTGACATAAGTTTCTTTTTATAATTTTCTTAAAATATGTTATTTTAATTGTTGAATACTTCTCTTGTAGTTTATTTATTTTCTTATATCCTTTCCTTAATGGGCTATTTTTCCTTGGGCTTATAGCGTCCTTCTTTTCCAACTAGGGTTGTGGATTAGCTAATAATAATAATAATAATAATAATAATAATAATAATAATAATAATAATGAGGATAACTGTGGAATAAGAAGCATCGCAATAAAGAGAGAGAAAGATTAAAGAAACAGAAGGACTGTTGGGAACAATAAGTTCAAGGACAGCATAGTTCTTACAAGGGGGGAGAGGGGAAGAGACGAATTATGATGATGATGATAAGGATCAAATTACCCTTCTCGTCCAGGGGATTTTCCCCTTTTTATTAGGTTATCGAAATGACTGCGAGGCTGGCTAACTCTTAATGTTTTCAACAGCATGGTTTATTAGCTTGTTCCATGATAAAGGGATTGTGAAGTTTGTTGTAAATAGGTGAGCGAGGTTTGTTTGGCCAGGTGAAAGAATATGCCAGATGGTTTCTCAACTTTTTTTCATTATATAGCTTTTTTTATTCACGTTAGTATTACCACTGTTGCTACTACTATAACTACTACTACTGCCACTACTGTTCTACTTATACTATTAATAATAATAGTAATAATAATAATAATAATTATATAGATGATAATAATAATAATAATAATAATAATAATAATAATAATAATAATAATAATAATAATAATAATAATAATAATAAAGCATCCAAAACAATAGATATAATGCCAGGCAGATACTGCCTCCCATTGGCGGTTCTTGCACTCGATTGTCTAAAGAATTTACAGAAACGACCAACAGAATCTCATAAGCTTCTGTTTCTTCCCAAACTCAATCCCTATGAAGCTCATCGCCCCCTTCCCTCCCATAGCTCAACTAACCCCCACTCTCCCTACTACGTGCAATGAACTCCCCCCCCCCCCTCTCTCTCTCTCTCTCTCTCTCTCTCTCTCAGCACTGCAGTTCCTCTTTACTTATGTGGTTCTATTGACTGTTTCTTTCTTTGATGAAATTGACGCTACCGCAGCCAAGGGTGTCTTTTTGAGTTTGATTGGCGCGTTCATTTTTTTTTTTTTTAATTCTTAAAATTGATTTCTTACATTCCAATACTTTTTCTTCTTTTAATTTAGGGTAAATTCTCTCATGCACTTTCTCTCTCGGTACCTCGTTCTAAGTAACTCATTGCGTGGGGATTTTTTTTGTGTTGGGGAAAGGGGGGGGGGGGATATTGATACGTGGGGGAGAGCCGAGTTAATGTAGTAGCTGAAACTTGGCTATATTTTGAAACGTTCTTGTACGATCAGATGCAACCTTACCCGTACTCTCGCTAGAGAAAACGTTTTCTGAAGCGCTTTCTCCGGTACTTATCAAAGTTGTGATTCTATCTGGATATATATCTATATAAAAAAAAATCTTATTTGTTTATTTCAACGAATATTCATTTCTCACTTGACTTAAAAGTTAGATCTTTATGTTTATTGCATAAGATTTTTCATAATTCTGACCATACTTTGCATTCAAATCTTCCCTGACTGTACCATCCTGTACGTAGTATTAAGTATGCAGTTAATTCTAACGTTTTGCTTATTCTAAGATAAGGCTCAATAC
>NC_090744.1:37251406-37261406 GCF_036898095.1 Palaemon carinicauda
TTAAGTCACAAAAATTTATTGTTATAAAAAAAAAAAGACTGCTCATGAGCTGGCGTGAGACATCGTGATACCTGATTGGCCAACGGGTTTAGCCTTGGATGTTTACTTTTTGTTAATTTCTTGGTCTTTGGTTGAAGAATTTATCGACTCTGTGTAGTCAAGACAATTACAAATAATATCGATCTTTGTTGACTAAAGAATGACAAATCTCTCTCTCTCTCTCTCTCTCTCTCTCTCTCTCTCTCTCTCTCTCTCTCTCTCTCCTGTTGAAGAATATATCGCCACGGTGTAGTCAAGACAATTACAAATAATATCGATCTTTGTTGCCTAAACTATGACAAACTTCTCTCTCTCTCTCTCTCTCTCTCTTCTCTCTCTCCTCTCTCTCTCTCTCTCTCTCTTTGGGATACCCAAATGATACTCGGGTAACAAGAGGTAAGTTCTTTGAGTCTTACAGCATCAATTAGGAAAGTTTTAGAGTCGATTTCCAATGTTTATCTTAAACTTCATCCTCTCTCTCTCTCTCTCTCTCTCTCTCTTCTCTCTCTCTCTCTCTCTCTCTCTCTCTCTCTCTCTCTCTCATCTTGTGCACATATCTTCGAGCAGTATCCATTGCAATGGGGCCATTTGCGGGACGGGGAACTCCCGAACGCCGAGGCTTTCCTGTTCTAAAAGGCCACAAAAACTAGTTCCCAGACCGCCCCCTCCCTCATCGTTCGGGTTGACCACCCTCTCTCTCTCTCTCTCTCTCTCTCTCTCCTCTCTCTCTCTCTCTCTCTCTCTCTCTCTCTATGTCCCCCACGCCTCCCCCTCGAAACTCACGCCACGCTAATTTGCTCTTACAAAGCTAAACCGTTTTGACTTCGAGAGAAGTACAAGAGAATATAGCGACGTTAATATCTTCACCTCACTGATCTTTGAGAAGAAATTGCTTCGAGATTAAAAAAACTTTTTTCCGGCCATTTTGTTTCAGTTGGTTCAACTGCCATCGATTAAGACTTACATTTTATACGACCTACTTCTTCGTCTGTTTTTCTTCCTCTTCTTTTTCTCGTGACCTTTATATCTTGCTCTGTCATGAGCAACTATGGGGGAATCACCGAAACCTGTGTTGACTTAAAAAAAAAAAAAAAATTGTCCTTACCTTGAACTCCCGCCGAATGAAGGCAACATCTAAGCCGTCGTTAATTTGCAATAACTAATGACTGCCATTGACGAGAGGTGACCCTTGCGGGAAAACTCTAATGTATATACTTATCACTAATTCTTTAAGAAATATTTTGATAATTAAATAATTATGGCTACCGAAGTCCTTGGGGTCTGAGTGGCAGCTATTTTTGTTTGTCATCATGATTGGGTCATATATTTATATTTTAGGGCCTTAAGTCCATTTGGTGACACACATTCACGGGCAGCCTTATTGTTTTTTTTTTTTTCATTTTGAATAAAGAGGATTACCGAAAAGATACTCTCTCTCTCTCCTCTCTCTCTCTCTCTCTCTCTCTCTCTCTCTCTCTCTCTCTCTCTGTATGTATATATATATATATATATATACTATATATATATATATATATATATATATACATACATACATACTTACATAAATACACACACACGTTTGGTTACATGTGTCGTTAACTATCATTGTATCATAGAATAAATTTCATTTATGATATTGAAGAGGCAAACTTATACACATACACACACATACACACAATTTCAGTAAATACACAAACACACACATACACACAGATACACACACACACACACACACACACACATATATATTATATATATATATATATATATATAGTATAATATATATATATATATATATATATATATATGCGTGTGTATGTGTTTGTTTACGCACGACGTTACTAATTTCCTTGACCAAGTACGCATGTACCCCACAAACAAAAGACGCGATTGATTCAAAACAATATCCGAAGCAAGAAATGATCAAGTAAATTACAATTCATAAGAAATCACCGGTTTCTCCCTCGGTCGAATCTCATTCCATTCTCTGAACTTGGGGCTCAGTTTTGGGAAGGACTATTCCTTTTTTTTCTTTTATTATTTTTTTACCTCTTAAAATCAAGACCACTTTTTGGGGGGGACTCTAGATGGTCGGTCGGCGGTAATAGCAGACATTGAAAACTGAGGAAAGAATGTGTAGTCGATGTTGAGAGTTCTTTTGAAAGGATATTTTTAATCAGATTATTTACATATGTGGTTGCATGTGAGAGCTGGTGTGGTATTAGTAAAACTATGATATAGAATAAGAAAAGAATATGTTTATTCTTGCTTGAGGGTGCACTCGGGCACACTATTCTATGTTAATTCTCTTCCTCTTGTTTTGTTAAAGTTTTTATAGTTTATATGGGAGATATTTATTTTAATGTTGTTGCTCGTTTTAGAATATTTTATTTTTTTCGTTTCCTCTCCTCACTGAGCTATTTTCCCTGTTGGAGCCCCTGGGATTATAGCATCCTGCTTTTCCAACTAGGGTTGTAGCTTGGTAAATAATAATAATAATAATAATAATAATAATAATAATAATTCAGTAAATGAAATGCGATGCAATGTTCAATAACTGTCACGAAGTGTATGTGAACTGATAACCCAAGAATAATATAAATCAGTTCAGTTTTATTTATTCGTTTTGCAGGTAAAAATCTTCATAGATTTCTATCGCTTAATCAGGGTTGAATACATATCACTTAAGGGAAAAGTTTAAAACAGTATAATGATCTTGGAGATTTCAATATTAAGATCGACATTCATTCACATTTATAGTTATGAATGAACGATTTTCATGGAAATATATAACTACTTCTAATGACGGAATACTGTGGAAAAGTCTGTTTTAATACCAATATCGAAGATTATATATATCCACTCTAGAACTTCAGGTTCACGTTCACGGTTGAATCTTACCTCTGCAACAGTTACTCGTCCCTTTTTTATAGGTTTTAATAATACGTCCTTTTACGCGATCTTCTTTTCTTTATGTATGATAAGGTATGTTTTATCATTTTCAATATTGCATTCACTGGTTAATTGCGTTTTCTAGGTCAGCTTAATACAGTTTCCAAATTCGGGCAAGGCTAATTTTGTATCCAATGCCATGATGATTCCGTCTCCCACACGTCAGTTTTGCGTCCGAGAAGTATATAATTTATCTTCGTCACCTATTAAAGGTTTAAAGGTCGCTCATGAATGGCAGAGGCAAGCAGGCCAATGCCCTAGAGACTGACCATATATTATATAATCAGCGCTTAAGCCTCCTCTCCCACCCAAGCCACGACTAGGGAGGGCCAGGCAATGGCTGTTGATGACCCAGCAGATAGACCTATAGGCTCCCCCAAACTACCCAACCTTAGCACTAACGAGTCGATTAAAATCTTTTTTTTTATCTTTTTGACATAACATTTTTACAAATTGAGTAACAGGATTCTTCATAATTAATATATAATTAGGCAGGGAACGTCGAACTCAACCACACCCCACACCCTCTCTCTCTCTCTCTCTCTCTCTCTCTCTCTCTCTCTCTCTCTCTCTCTCTCTCTCTCTTCTTAGCTGTCATTAACGTTTGGTGTCTAACACTTATCTTGTTATCTTGATGGCACTCCTTGAATAAACAAATCAACTGTTTTCAGTTAGTAGAGAGGCTCTTAAAGGAGGAATTATTGATATGCGTACTAACACATTAATATATATATATATATATATATATATATATATATATATATATATATACAGTATATATATATATGTGTGTGTATGTATATATATATACATACATATATATATATATATATATATATATATATATATATATATATATATATATATATATATATGAAAAGTTAAATTTCTTGAAACTGCTTGTATACAGATGAGTTTTAAACATCTCTAGTTTCAAATGATTTAAGGCTAAAAAGGAACAATATATTTAGGAAAATGAATCCTAAGATGAATCGTATACAAGAGAATGTAAGGTCGAATTTCTAATAAGATACACATGACCAATCTCATTGGTTTTGTCCCTTACATCATTGCTTCAAAATCAGATTTGATTTTTAATAAAGAAAAATAATGCGGAAAATTAAATACTGAATCCACTGAACGACCTCCTTTGCCTTATTTTCTTTTTGTGGTGTAACCGCCCGAAGCCATCTTCAGCCTGCCCATCTTGAAAAAGGATACGAAGCGATGCTCTTTTTTTTCTGATTCACGCATAACCTTGGCGGGATAATATTCCAATTTGAGTTTTGCAAGCAAGCAAGCAAGCAAGCAAGCAGACCATGTGGTGTGGAGAGCGAGGGCAAGAAAGACATACCCTTCCCTTTGGCAGCCCCTTTTGCTTTTCCCCTGCAGCCTTCCCGGATGTGTTATACTGTCTCATTTGGCCGGCGAGATGGTTTCGAAGGCGGCTGCTCCATTTTAACAGATCACGACTCCGTCTTTTCCTCAGATGGACTGACTGCTGCTGGCGGTGGTGGACTACAGGAGTAGTAGTAGTAGTAGCCAACTCCTTCGGTGACGTAACCCGAAGCCGCTACTTACGCAACCGGATATGCATTTTTAATTTCTGCCCTGGAAAGATGCACACATGCAAAGAAACATTTGTACTGAGAAAAGGAGCACTTGCGGCTTGCCTCTGTGTAGGAATACGGATATGGTTAGGTCTTCGTGGAACATGCCAGAGGTATTTGCCCTCTTCAATGCTTCTGTGGGCGTTTTACTTTTTTTTTTTTCGGGGGGGGAGGGGGGTTAGGCTTTGGGCGTGGTAAGCCGTCGTTTGTTGAATCCGACGAATGTCCAGTCATGATCTATTTGAAAAAGTTAATGGCATCCGTGATTCCTGCATTTAAAGTGCCCATTTGGGCAGTATCTATGGTGCCTGAAAATGGAATCTCCAACCAACATATGTCTGTTGTGATGAATTGCTGGCATTTTTCTGACTAGGGGTGTTTAGGATGTCCGTGTGGGCGGGAAAGATACCTGTTGCTTGTAATCCTATTATGAAAGCTTTTTTTATGTCTGGGCGTGGTTTAAGTCTCTCGTGTTGCGAACAGGAGCTTGTTTATGGTCTTCTTTATTGGTGATGAATATCTTTACTTCGAACCAACAATGTTACACTAAGCGTGGTACTTTTTAACTCGAAGACATTTAATCTATTTATTACTTATTGCATTAACATTCGTGATTTTTTTTTATTTGACTCCCAATCTGTCTCAAATAAATACAGGAGAAAATTTTTTTCCTAATTTTCAAAAGTTAATGTTAAATTTCATATTTTGAATCAAACCAAGAAGACTTTATGCGGCACTAAATACTTATATAGCTTATCTTCATATTATGAATTATAATAGAAATTACGTATTGCTGATATCTTATTACCCGTTTCTTCAGTACAAGAGCTGTGACGACAAAAAGCAAAAAAAAAAAAAAAAAAAAAGATACCTGATCTTAATAAACCTGGCATCTGCAAAAGTTTTAACTTGAGCGAACTGGGTATCCTGATTGAAATTACAGAGTGATATAACATGAAAAAGGCTTTCACGTAGTTAGTATATATGCATGTATGGATAAATAGATAGATATGTATACATAAATATGCATATATATACTGTATATATATATATATATATATATATATATATATATATATATATATATATATGTGTGTGTGTATATATATACATACAACAAATCAATCATACTTATAAAACTGTTTATATGTGAAGGATCTATACATACATAAATACATACGTAAAACGAACAAATTTATCATTCTCATGAGAATGTTAGTGTGTGCAGGAATGTTACATGTATGCATACATACATACATAAACAATTTATGGTTTACTTATGAGTGTTTATGTTTGTAAGATATCTACATACATTCAACCATGTAAAGAAAGATTTTATCATTCGTATAATTATTTACTTTCGTCGCAGTCTATCTTCAAACATGTGAATTTACCTGAGCAGTAATAAGAAGCCAGTTTGTAAACAATAACAGTAATAATAATGATAATGATGATAAGTTTATAGTAATATCGGACACCATTGGAGTGTAATAGAGAATTAATAAGAAGCCAGTTTGTAGACATCAATAACAATAATAATAAAGATAATAATAATAAATGTATAGTAATATCGGACACCATTGAAGTGTAATGGCAAAATAATTTTGAGAAAAGTGTATATATTTTTATAGAAACAAATAATAAGAATGAAGATCCTCAACTTAATAAGGAATGAATAACTGAATTCCGCACAAATAGGAGACGACGCAAAAGTAATATCATTGTCATATTGCTGCTCATTCCGTCTCGTTGGATACAAAACTCTGTGTCCAAATTCCATCCTTTTGATAACTCTGGCTTCTAACTTCATATGTTATTTGTCTCCAGCGAAAAAAAACTATTAAGAAAAACACTCAACGGGTGTACCAGAGTCAATACAGTCAATAGCCAGGCCTTCTCCATCATAAGGCTCAATACTACACAGTATTCTAGAAGTTTTATTCCAGCTGTTACCAAGTTGTGGAATGATCTTCCAAATCCGGTAGTTGAATCAGTAGAACTTCAAAAGTTCAAAGTTGGAGCAAATATTTTTATGTTGACCAGGCTGACATGAGTCTTTTTATTGTTTATATATGACATATCTGTTTTTGACGTTGTTAATAGTTTATATAGGACACATCTGTTTTGACGTTTTTACTGTTTTTAGAATGATTTATTGTTAATTCATTCTCATCATCTATTAATTTCCTTATTTCCTTTCCTCGCTGGGCTATTTTTCCCTATTGGAGTCCTTGGGCTTATAGCATCTTGCTTTTCCAACTAGGGTTGTAGCTTGGCTAGTAATAATAATAATAATAATATTGACTCTGGGGTGTACCACCCGTGTGTCACACGAGTGTACATAGTAACGACATTCTCTTTTTTGCAAATATTATCCTTTGTGCCTTCCCTCTCCCCTCGCACTGACAGCTACTTGTATTAACCTGTCTGCATACTTTATTTGTACCTGTTAACAAAACCGGCAACCGGTTTTGTTATCAGTTAACAAGGAAGTAGGCAGACACGTTAATACAAGTAGCTGTCAGTGCGAGGACAGCAATGTTCCAAAGATATTTACTAATAAAAGACACCCTTGGGCTTATACCATCCTGCTTTTCCAATATTAATAATAATGATAATTATAATGAAGTTGGAAAGTCGTGAAAGGAAATGGTAACGTTCGCTCATGACCTTCGGTGAGATGAGACCTTTTCTTTTAAAAAATCTAACAGAAAAATGTTTAAAACCGTAAGATTTTGTCTTGAAATCACTGAACCACCAAGATTCCAGAGGACCTTCGGTTTATAATTACATATATATATATACACACACATATATATATATAATTAGATAGATAGATATACATACAATGTTACACTATGTATATATATATATATATATATATATATATATATATATATATATATATATCAGTGACAAAAAGGTGTATGGTGGAAAAATTATATGCATACATATAGTGTGTATATATATATATATATATATATATATATATATATATATATATATATATATATATGTATATGTATATATATATATGTGTGTGTGTGTTTGTGTGTGTATGTATACAAACAAAACGTATATACCTTTTCCCCACATATTTTTTTTCGTCATTTGATTGGGGGCGGGCACCAGAAGTTTAGTCTTCTGTTTTTTTTAGCAATTCCTTAGGGGTGGAGTTGTTAGCGACACGCCCTTCTCTGGATTTGAACGCCCTCCTAGAAGTTCACAGTTTGAGCCCTAAACCAATCAATACAATTAGTAAGTAGTAAAATGAGTAAACTTGAAAGTTCGATGGAAAACGTAAGCAGCGAATAATATATAAGCAAAGATAAAGTATATATCATCCCTCCAATAAAAAATAAATGGTTCCTTTTGTTACAAAATGCATGAGAGGTGATTACTTTCTAAAAAACGGTCATCTTCCTCTCATCTCGATAAAAGTACAGAACAGGATTCAACCAAAAGCAAAGCAGAAAAGTTCTGTCGCCATAGGCATTGTGGACAGAGAAGTCACTGGTACCAAACAGGATTTCAAAAACTAGCTCTTGAAGAATTATAAAAAGTTAAGAACATACTTTATTTCTAATGACATGACTGGCATATGCATCGACTCTTAAATCTCACGGAACCTTTTAAAATATTGTGCAAATGTCGTGCCTTAAAAAAGCGACTCGTTTCTCTATCTTGAAAACTTGGATCATGTCTCAATTTTAGAAACTTGGCGCATGTATCAGTTGTCAAAACTTGTCACCTGTCTCAGTTAAAATCAACATAGTATAAACTCCAATAAGAAAAAGGCAATTGTGTCTTATTCAATTAGGCTAAGCACAGACTTCAATTGAAATCTTGATCCAGTTTAATCATTTTATTTTTAAATTTCTAAATACCTCCTTAAAAAAAATCGACGCATGTCTCGCTTAAAACAAACTTCACACATGTCTCAGTTATAAAAAAAAAAAACAATGTATTACAAGCACTTGATTGAAAAATTTGCATTACAAGCACTTGATTGAAAAAAAATTGCCATTTGAAAATAGCGACACGTGCTTAGTCAAAATTAATTTGGCACATGTCCGTAAAAAAAAAAAAAAAAAAAAAAAAAAAGTTGTCAAGTTTTAGATCTTAACCTCAAATCCGAATGAATGAAGAGGACCACATGACCAGGATGTCAACGGTGCGTGTGGCAAAACGCGTACTTCAATCTGATCTCTCATCTTCTCATGCAATTGCATGCAATCACACTCCAGGCTGTTATTAGTCGCCGTGAGATACATATCGAAGAGGATGTCTAGCTTTAGCTTTTGCATTTTCTCTACGGGGCAGATATCCCTGATGTAATTTTTATATACCTCACGTGCAAGACACCTTTTAGATGCTATTTTTACTCTATTACCTGCTACCCAGACCAGTCTGCTACATACTGCATTCCTGGTGTATCCTTAGCCTCAAGGAAACTATAATAACGTTATAGTTTTTTTCAGTTTTTGCATAGGATCATCCTACAAAAGCATTAGGGAACTCGTCTGACTTAGATCGATATGATGTTTCAAACCATAGTTGTGGACATCCTCAATCTCCATATTATTTTGGGTAGAGGGTTGTTTAGGGTGATTTGTTTTTAATATTATTATTATTATTATTATTATTATTAAATGCTAAGCTATAACCCTAGTTGGAAAAGCAGGATGATATAAGCCCAGTGGCCCCAATAGGGAAAATAGCCCAGTGAGGAAAGGAAACAAGGAAAAATAGAATATTCTAAGAACAGTAAAAACATTGAACTGAATATTTCCTATATAAACTATAATTAGAAAGAAATAGATTTATTCCAGGTATCGCTTTCTAAAGAATATCTTTGACGACCGACCATTCGTTTTCAATTATTTTTCATAGATTTGCATAGGAAACTTTATTTCTTAAATATTATGAAATTATAGTTTGATTTTAACCAATTTCATCATTTATGAACATAAAGAGTAAAAACGTTTTATAAACCTTCCTTCAAAGTTACTGACCATCTCCGCTACTACGCCAGTTTACCGAAACGAATCGACGAATCAGATTGTCACTCAAAAATCTCTTAAGTAGGAAAGAAAAGCTAGATCACCGGATATCCTATTTCAAATCCCGAAAAAAAAGGAGAAAATGGAAAAGGATACTAAAACTCACGAAGCGGCCTGAAAGGGGAAGCCCCTGTTCCTTTGCAATAGCCAATCTCGTAAAGTAAATGACTGGGTTGGCTGGAAGAATTCCACGGTACTGGAAGGTGTCATCACTCACGCTGGAGTCTTCTTGCGTAATTTGGTCTTCACGACGCGAGAATAAGAAGAAGAAGAAGAAGAGTTTTTGGACTAACTGCATTTGCTGTTGTTGTGAAACGAGCAGAGGTTGGATCAGGG
>NC_090744.1:37266406-37286406 GCF_036898095.1 Palaemon carinicauda
AATAATAATAATAATAATAATAACAGCTCGATAACATGATAAAACAATAAATTCGGTAAACATGGAAATACCGTTTTCATAGAAAAATAGCATAAACTAAGCAGAAAAAACAATGAAAAAGTCTAAAAATGGTAATATTTTAGTTAAACATAAAACGACATGGATTGATAAGTAATGACGATTTCAACCGAGAGAGAGAGAGAGAGAGAGAGAGAGAGAGAGAGAGAGAGAGATAATATATATATATATATATATATATATATATATATATATATATATATATATATATATATATATATATATATATATACTGTACAGGTTACACATAAAAATTATGTGTTTACTAATCATATATTGTTATACGTTGATTGATGTTATTTCTTCTATTTTTTTTTTATTAAGATCGCATTTATCCATTTTATAGTTAATCTTTTTTCCAAGCTCCAATAATATATTAATTACATACTCTTAGATAGATAAATTTCCAATAGTCCAAATTAATTACATCAATGTCAAAGGATTAAAAATATGTGATGCCATCACTGGCATTTCAAAATTTCGAAAATCTAAAATTTTCCGATTCCTTCATCAGGATTATTACTTCACCAAAGTACAGTTAAGTGTCAAAATGTTGTCCTGGGGCATTTTATGTTATAAAAAAATGAGTACACTCATCCAAATTCCCTAATTCTGGAAATTCCATTGTCTAAATCTGAACGAACAAAAAAAAATAAAAACGTCAAGTCATTGTTATAATCATTCCCGTGGTTATGTGTTTGGAGATTTTAGATCACTTTCTTTCAAATCCTTCAAACAATGTTCCAGATATTTCATTGCGCTTTGACCTAATAAACCTTTTTCTAATCCATCAAGCATGACCAACAAATAAATCTGCTTTGTTAGAGAAAGCAAAACAAAGAGCGCTTGTGTTGGAGTAGATGGGCCTGTGTATACGGGTATGACATCATGCCCCACGAATTCCAACAAGGATGGTGTGTGGTGTGAGTATGTGTGTGTGTTCGTCTGTGTTTAGCTTCTACGTCCTAACGCCTTTATCTAAAACACGCATGCGCCTTCTTCCTCAGGTGTTGCGAGAGAGCCAGCGCGTTCATCTCACCTGTGGCCAGCAGTCGGTCTCCCAGCTTCGTAGCGACAAGAGACCTCGTCGTGTGCTCTGACACAAGTTTGTGAATGAGAAAGAGAGAGAACCACGCTTCGTTGCCTGTCTGCCGTGAGTCAGTTTTCAACCGACAACAGAAAAGGTTACAGAGGAACTCTCCCTCCATCGCTCAGAACCGTCTAATTAAGAGTGTCTAGTCTTTTGAGAGACGTTGAACCATACCCAATCTCCTTAAAGAAAATGGCAGGACCTACCCCACAAGACACTGCCGTCCAGATGCCAGAACGTGACGCGACGGAAGCCCAGCAGGAGGAATCGCCGTCGCCCTTCCCCAGATGCAAATCACGTCTTTTCAGTTGGCGTGTGGCCGGTGCTGTCCTGGCCCTCCTGGTTGTGCTCGGATGGATCTTCATCATCGTCATGCTCATCCTGGAGGAGAAGTGGCAGTTGGTGCTGGTGGCATGGTTGCTACTCTACTCTGCCGCCCACTTCTGCTACTGGTATTGCAAGCGCCACAGCCTGATCACGTTACACCGACACGTAAGTAAACTTCATGGATTTTCTAATGCATTATCTTGATTGTTGTAAGAGATGGTTCTCACATAAAGATAAAATTAAGATTTTTATCAACTCATTTTGGACTAAAATTTTTAGTGTCTCATTTGGGTTTCTTGACCTAGAGATGTGAGCAAAGACAATAGTCCTTTTGCAATTACTGTCACTTTGAGGATGGAAAGTGGGGTTTCTCAAACATAGAAATGACAACTCTAATTGATTAGTATTAGAATATAAAGATGTCACTTGTAAATTTCTTTCCTGGGGTTCTTCCTGTTTAATGTGACAGTTCACTTAACATTAGATTTTTTAATTGTTGATTTCAGCTTAATGTAATGTCATCCCATCGTTTTATAAAGTACTTCACTGTTTAGTATTGTTTTGATTCGTCTTTATAGTCAATCATCAGTATGTTCGATTTTTCATATAAATTCTAATTATCTTTATGGAGCCATCTTCTTCCTTGTCATTGAAAGATTTAGCATTATTATTTTATTACATGAATGTCATTATCAATTATATATATCATAAACATGCTGACAATTTTTCTATTGGTGATGCCCTTAATATTTGTATTTTGCTATGCAAACAAATATACCCATTTTGTTAACTTTCTTAATTTAATCTTCTTTATAAAGATATGGTCCAATTAGCGGATAAGCTTATAAATTATCTCAATACATTACTCCGATCGCATTAATTACAGAAGATGATTTACCAATCTAATAAAGATCATAATTTATATACCTACTTGACTGGAAGTTATCTATCGAAAATAGATGGTACATTTCGAAATTATGAGGATTCTTGCTGAACTTTAAAGGTGAATTCGATATAAAAAAAATAGAGAGAGAGAGAAAGAAATAGCGTCTATCCATTCGCAAGCAGTTATAAGACGAAGACTAAATTATTCACAAAATCTATAATAGGTTACCCACGACTAAATTATGGTCCGCCGGTTAAGATGATTGCATTATCATAATTGCTATTAAATCATTAATGATGGCAGCAACTTATCCTTTAGCTGAAAATTACTAAGGTAGGATAATGCTTGAAACTGTTCTAGAAGCCACAACGGGCGTAACTGAGGCGACCCTTGAGCAGGTTTTTCTTTAACATCCCTCTGGCTCTTTCTACCTGAAAGGTCGCTGGGTCCATGAAGTTTTTAGTCCTAAGAAATGATGATGCTCTCTGTCTGTCTCACGCACACACTATATATATATATATATATATATATATATATATATATATATATATATATATATATATATATATATTATGTATGTGTGTGTATGTATATATAAATATATATATATATTGAGTTTAAAGTTGGTATGTTGGAGTTGACACGCGGTATGGCAATATTCTCTATATGTGTGAGAGAGAGAGAGAGAGAGAGAGAGAGAGAGAGAGAGAGAGAGAGAGAGAGATGATACAACTGTATATGTTTGAGTAGACGCGTACCATCAAACCACTTAAATAAGAGGCGTCTTTAAAAGTTAAAATCTTCCTCTCCATCATCTTCTGCGGTTTCCAGGCAGCGTGAAGGGGGTCACGTAAGTGGGAGGAGGGTCTGAGGGTAAGCGACGCTATCTAATCTGGAACCTGACCGGCGAGTGTAAGAAGAAGGAAGATTCTTGTCCAATACAAAAACAGAGATCTTTGATCTTTCGTACGTTTTGCTTTTTCACAAACCTGATCACAGATGGATTAGCTTTTCTTTGATGTTATTTCGAAGAAGAGGAAAGACGTGATGCTGTTTATTGTTCGTGCGTAACACATGCTATCAAACACGCCTTTCATTATCAGATACAGTAGTATACACTACGACAGTAATACTAATAATAGTCTTGTACGAGTATGAGGGATAAAGCGATTATATCATAAGACAAGATATGTCTTAATTCAGCATTGAAGTTGGTATACTATTAGCAGGACCCAACTTTTCCATGCAATCCAGTGAGACTAATGTCTTCAGATGAAGTTACCTAAAAGTATCTAGAATATTGCAAACGGGTTTTTTTTACCGGCTTTCACTAATAGTTGCAACTTACACCCCAACTCTTAACTAAATAAAAATTATAGATGTGCATTTCTTAATAAAAGATAAAAAAACTAAATATCGCAGACCAGATTAGTATCTTGAAGTATGTATTTACTATTTAACCACCATCACATATTTGCCAAACGGTTTTTTTTTAATGTGTGCAACCACTGTTAGATAAGTTTTCCTGACGGGTTACGCGCTCATCTGACCTTCAAGATTGCGTCTGCTAACCCAACGGCCGTCACAGGAAACTCCAGCAGTTGACAAATCATGCGACCAAGTCGCCCCCGGGAAAGAAATTGTCCGGATGTGAATCATTAGATGATAAAAATGAAGATTTGCAACTTGTATTGCGCACATTGACGTAGATTCCTTCGAAGTGATTGTTTCATCCATTAGTATAACTTTATTTTTGTTATTGGTGGAATCTTCAAAAAAGTATCGTTAGTATAGTTTCGCCGAAAAAATAATTGCTCTCGCTATCTTACGGTAACTGTCGACTTAATAGGGTAGATTTTTAAAAGTATAAATTTCAAATTTCATGGAGCAAATCAATTTTTGCACAAATCCAAGATTCCTGCCATGTTAAAAAATTGATGACAAATATCGTCTCTTTTTGTGGTTTGAATTCTAAACCAATCGCAATAATGTCTCTCGTTCTTTGTGCGCGGTTACGATCTGTGGAAGAAAAAAAAAACAGCGAATACCAAAGACGCAACCTCACGCTATTAGCCCCAGGCAAAAGCACGGACACTATGACCGGTGGCCATCTTCGGTTCGTTGCTTCCAGATAAGGGAGAAAATAACCCATCGGCCCTCTTAGTTCCAGAACATAACTTCGGGAAAGGTTTCAGGAGGATTTTCTCTTCTTCGAATATAACTCTAGAGCACCTGGCTCTTGGCATCACGATCGGACAGAAACAGATGTTCTCACCAGATGATGACGATCGTGGACACCGACATTGTCTGCTTTTCTTCGTGCCAACTAATCTATACTTCATAGAAGAGGCTTTGGGGAAGTCGTGATTGACCGGGCCACCGAAACTGGCTTGAGAAAGTTTGGTTGCTGAGAAATGGTGTCGTCTTTCGATTTTTTTCCGTGTTTCAAAGTCTGTAAAAAACGGCGTTAAGTGTTTCGGGATGGGGTTTTAAGATTTGATTTCTAAAGAAATAAAATTTTCATTTTCAGTAAAATTTTTATTATTTTTTATCTATTTTTCAAGTGGGGGAAATGGTCCATAAATTTTCTTCCTCTATTCAAAGCTTTTATTAAGGATTTCACGAGTCAATTACTTAAAATGATATTCCGATTTTAACATATATTTTCAATTCTGCAAATAACACGTTTTTTTTTTTATCCATGGCTATAAACACGATTAAAGCAATAAGAAAATATTCATTTATGATATATCTTCTTTTGATAATCAAAAACTTTTTTATGGTCCATGAACACTCGTAATTATCATAAATCACTTGAACGATACAAGAGAAATTAGTATACGATTTCTCACTGAATCTATAAAAATATATGCTTTAAAAGCAAATCTTCTAAATTGTACGTTATAAGGAGATCAAATCATTATTTATTATGTAGTATATGTTGAGCTTAGGCTAATACTTCTTGCTTACGTTTCGGTAAAAAGGTTCCCCTGTTGTCAGAGCGGCGAAGAGACTGTACCGCTGCCCACTTGTTTTTCTTCTCATTTAACATCTTGTTCTTGTTCGTCTCTTCCCTTGACCTCGGGATCCTTGGTTAGACAAAACTATCTTGAGAGCAAGGATTCGCCCAGATCAAGTGGAAACGTTTTCGCTCTCTCTCTCTCTCTCTCTCTCTCTCTCTCTCTCTCTCTCTCTCTCTCTCTCTCTCTCTCTCTCTCGTAACCGTCAAGCCACGTACTAAGAACTGAAACTAGTTAGTTGTCATAATTATATATAAATTATACACATGCATACACACACACACACATATATATATATATATATATATATATATACATACATATATATATATATACTGTATATATATATATATATATATATATATATATATATATATATATATATATATATATATATATATATATATATATATATAGGCTCTTTAAAACAGCATGTGTGTCGATATTATACTTACATACACTAACGGAAGTTACCCATTAAGGAGTTCTTCTTTGTATTCCTGCCCAAGTGAGTAGCAATTTCTATGTAAATCTTCGTTTGTGGACGAATAACCGGATATGTTTGCATATCCTTTTTAAGACGCAGTGCGTGTGTACTGAAGAGTCCTCGGTACTTGGTACATGCTTACAAAGGGGTTGCCCGTGCAAGGATGCTTTGAATTCCAAAGATTTATTCTAAAATTTTCTCTAACTACAAAAAATTCATTGGTAAATTAATGTTTTAACTTGTCCCTTTCAGAACAAACTTATATTATTATTATTATTATTATTAGCCAAGCTACAACCCTAGTTGGAAAAGCAAGATGCTATAAGCCCAAAGGCTCCAACAGGGAAAAATAGCCCAGTGAGGAAAGGAAATAAGGAAATAAATTATGAGAACAAATTAACAATAAATCATTCTATAAACTATTAACAACATCAAAACAGATATGTCATATATAGACTATAAAAAGAGATTTATGTCAGCCTGTTCAACATAAAAACATTTGCTGTAACTTTATAAGTTTGGAATTGTAAAGAGATTGTAGTAAAGTAGAAAAATAATATTTGATAATGGTGGTTATGCCTTATCACAACACAAAAGTCACCATACTAAAGTCGCTGTCACATTCATGTTTTTATCTGCTGAATCATGGGTGAACACCCCATGAAGAGTATCTGCCCACTCATATAAATTCACTGAGCATCGCTATTGTTATCTACAAGAAAACATGGCGTTCCATCTACCAGCTCTAAACAGCTATATATTATGCGTACCCTTTTCCTCAACGGCCGTCACTTTCGACTTTCATTCCTAGCGTAGGCCTAGCCAACGTCACACAAATCCTGTAATCAGTGAATTAATCTTCCCCCGAGGAACCCAAAAAGAGAGAGGTTGGGAGAGGCAGACATACAGAGAGAGAGGGAGAGATCTGCCAGATGACAGGAGATAAATTGAGCCGGTTACTTGATTAGGCCTAAGACGCTTTCTTCTTTTAGGCCTCCATGTTTCGAACGGCGCCAAGGATACCTGAAGGTGAGAGGAACCGGTCTTCCCAGACAAAAAAGAAAAGAAAAAACAGTTTAGTGACCCAATAGGGTAGCCTTTCATGTTGATTTCTAAGATTATCTCTACCTACGCAACTCCCATTTAACCCGACTCCTTTCAGAATTTAGTTTCTCCTCTTCTTCCTCCTTATTTGATTCCTTCCAGAAGCTACGCCTTGTTCGGTAGTGGACGCCACGACCAAGGTGTCATGCGTCCCCGAGTCTCTGTGATAATAACGTTTCGAATTAAACAACAATAATAATAATAAGATAAAAATAAATTATGAGTGGTGTGCCCAGTAAATAGAACTACCAGCCATCAGAACTTATTCGTTTCTGATGTATAATTCAACTATAACTTTTAGTAGATACAGGACCAATACTGTTGAATTTAATTATCTAAGCTCAGCAAAATAACATTAAAATATAGATAATAATAATTATTAGCTGAAATAATCACTTATATAAAAATGTATTAAAATGGACAAACTATTTTGAATTAGTTGAAAATAATACTGGCCAAACACCTGCAAATCATGGGTGTTGGGTAGTGTGCTCATTAACTGGGGATCTTAAAATCCTCTTTAAAATAATTCAAGTCAAAATACTAAAATAAAAGAGACGAAAAATAGTGAAATGTTACCACCTTGCGTAACTGTTACCTGTTCGAACAATAGTTGAATATTAACGTTGGTTGCTGGGCCCTGTATTGTGCCATACACCATATGTCATACACTTTAATGTGTTACTGTATGCTATCAACGATCTAAGTCCGGGCCAAATAAGAGTATACTATGTGACTTGAATAAATGTGAACATTATCGATTTTTTAATGAAAAACTTATGAAATACAGAAAAAACCGAAATAACGATTTAGAAATGGCTAATGTTTTGCATCAATATTGTCTTTATATTTTATGTCCTTCATGGAATGATGATAATACACTGATAAGAATGGCTAATGGTAAAAGTAATGATTGATAGTAATAACAAAGCAATATTATTATTGTTATTCCTATTATTATTATCTTATTGAAAATTAACAAAAATTCAGTGTGAAAAGTGGTTTTTTTTTCGAACCCAGAAAATTTATTGGATCGCGGTACAATTTCCGACAAGATTCTTTTCTTTGTCTTTTCCCAAGAATTTCGAACAGAGCGCTATGCCATTAATCACGAGAGAGAGAGAGAGAGAGAGAGAGAGAGAGAGAGAGAGAGAGAGAGAGAGAGAGAGAGAGAGAGGTCACGTCAACTGGGCCATGACCGAAACAGAGGACCGTTGATGGCTGTTTGTGAATGCTATCCTTCCTGACGCTTCAATTCATAGACATATTATACATGTAGTAGTACACATGAACATATGTTTGTTTATATTCCCGTAGGTGGGTAGTGCTGTCAGTTGACCTCATGTGGTACACTGTAGGCATTACTTAATGGTCCTTAGAGTATTCCTTCGGCCCCTAGCTGCACCTACTTTAAATCCTTATTCTTTACCATAGTTCTTGCTTCCTTTCTTCTATTCAACTACTGAGTTTTTCTTGAAGTTGCACTGAATTCGTCAGTCCATCGATATATTTATATATGCTAATATATATATATATATATATATATATATATATATATATATATATATATATATATATATATATATATATATATATATTATGAGCACAAACATGACTTTTTGCACAGTACATGGTATATTTACGCGCTTTATTCTACAAAGATTTCTTTTCACTAAAGACTCACGCCACAGTCAAAGTTCATCTGCTCAGAACCTTTTTCTCACTCGTTACGTTTCCTGTAAGTTTTTGTTGTCCTGATCATTTTCTGTACCTGGGAGATGACCGTTTCCCTAGAGAACATTGTCGGCGAACCCTGGGAACCTAAAAGACACGCATATCTGCGCAGTTCATTCTGCGCATCGGGCCTCCGGGATCTTTCTTATGACCGGGCGTGTACTTGAATGATGACCACCAAAACCTCTTCTTCGAATCATGTGGGATGAAGAGAGTACTTGATTATGCGTGTCATTTCCAGTCGTATTTCCAGTTATAGGATTGTAACGTTGCTTGTAATAGCCCCTGGAATTCAAAGGAAGTTGTCACTCATAATCCCTGGAAGTTGAAAGGAAAGTTCCATTCGTAAAGCTACCCTTATGGTTCCTCTCTGATCGTCTATGGAATCTAAATTTACATATCCTTTCCAAACGTGCATAAAATTATAATTTAAATTCAGTCTTAGTCTCCTGGAAAGTTTCAGTCTTATTAACAGGCTAAAACTCTGGAAATTTAGAACCATTGGCTCTATCAAAGGCCCATAACATTGCTGTTACAATTAGCCTGATGGAAGTTCCCGTCTTATCCCGAGCAAAGCCTGAGGAAATTTTCTCTTTTTTAGTCTTAATTAAATTCTTGACTTTTTAATCTTTTTGAAACTTTGCAAATTTCCAGAAATAACCTATGGAAATGTATTCATGGCCTCAATCTTAATATTTAAAAATTGAAAGAAATTTCTAGCAAACTTAATGTTCAGTTAAACACTAAAAACTTCTATCCGTATCTAACAAACAAATTCTCAGTTACAAACTAAAATTTTTTAGATGTAAATTCGGAAATGTTGAGAGTAAATTTCTAAACTTCTAAAAATTATATGACCTTCCAACAGAACATTACAGGAACCAATAAAAATGATTACATAAATACCATTACTATGTTTATGCATTTAATAATCTGTCAAAGAAAAACACCAATTTCATCCCCTCTCTCTCTCTCTCTCTCTCTCTCTCTCTCTCTCTCTCTCTCTCTCTCTCTCTCTCTCTCTCTGTTATGAAAGTTACTAAAATGGTAGCAAAGGGCATCAGTAATATAAAGTGTCATATTTAGGCAAGGAAAGAAGAATGTCTAACTGTATAAGAAATATTTGTAACTTTTTTATATTTCTACCTTTATATCAATGTTCCTAACCTTATTATTTTATCTCTTAACAGATAAGGTTACGCGTGCTCACCCATTCGGGAAATGCCGAAAACGGGGAGAAATCTGACCGCCCTCCAACCTACGACGAGGTGATGAAGACTGAGGCCCCTCCCCCAGCCTACTTCACAGTCGTCTCGGAGACATCGAAATCAGCGTCAGGATTGTCCCCCTGCGTCCCAGCGGACGTACCTTCGGTTTCCTCGTGCGTCGAGAAGCAGTCGCAAGACGAATCCACCAGCGAAAAGAAGAACAAGAAGAGGAACACCTTATCCGTCGAGATTCGCGAATGTCCACCTGCTTACCAGAGCCCCAGATCTCCTCGAGCCCTCTCCCCAAGGATTCTCCCTTCGATTCACGAAGCAGGTGGTTCCCTTGTGACTGCTACTGCCGCAGCAGCAGCCGCAGCTACGGCCACAGCTGCGTTCTCGTATTTAGCGCCGGACACCTCTGAAGAAGTCGACACGACGGAAGATCCCATCAGAAATCCCATCGTCCAGCACTTGCGGTCGGCGACGATGCCGACTCTGGAGGTCTCTTCCAACGTCGACGTTTCCAACGGAAGTCCGGAAGAAGAAGAAGAGGTAACAAGGAATGTCAGAGACGAAATTGAAGTGGTCGACGTACACAGATCGTCGATTTTGTAAAAACGTAGCCACTTACTTCAACTATTTATTGTCTTTTTTACTGTTATTTTCATTCCGGGTGATATTTATGCGTACAAATAATAATTAAGTTATGAATAACCTGCGTACAAATGCTGTGCCCTGTTAAAAATTAATGTTATTATCAGACTCCGCTCAGTGACAACCTTGTTACCAATTAGTATTAAGGCTAATACGTTATATATTTTATATATATATTCTATATACAGAAGCTTTTTGCTCCTCCACTTTGTTTGAAGCCAAAACAAAGTGTAAAGTCAAGCAGGAAGCGCACTTGTGATCCTTAGATTTAAGGTTTTTATATCTTTGACAATTTACTGTCAAATAAAGTGAATAATCTTGAATATCTTTATTTATTCTCTCCTTTGTGTGTGTGTGTGTGTGTGTGTTTTGTCCATTCTTATTATGGAAAATAACAAATAAACCACAATATCTTTGTAATATTTTTCTTAGCAAGTTATCAATTCAAAAACAGATCAATCCAACTTGCAAACCCGTTTGGAGAAGCAAATTGCTACTAGTCCAGAGGCCTTAATAAAAAGTAACCCAGTTCGGGAATAGAAACTAAAACTAAGAATAGAATATACAAGGAAAAGCCAAATAAAATAGATAACAGACAAACAGAATATCATGGGCTTCTATATAGCTGGTTTAAAATCTTAAATAGAAACAAATGAATTCTAAACATAGAGGAATCTGCTAGAAATATTTTCCTGGTGCCAGTCAAAATCTCGTAATAGCCCTACAGGAAACTGAATTTTTTACCTACTGTATAATGATCTTTTCTATAAAAATAAAATTCATATATCATTATAATACAATGTACTAATTGGGCAATGAGTCTCAGTACCGCAAAGGAAGATGAAATGGTGTCACAATAGCTTTGTTGGTATAGTACCTGTGATCCCTTTAACACAAGGGAAAGTATCAGTCATATCTTTAGCATTTAGGAACGTACGTACCATTAGTTCTTTTAACATAGAGGTTAGTACCAATGTTTTCTGTGACATATACGAAAGTATCAATGATTTCTGTGACATACAGGAAAGTACCAAAGATTTCTGTGACATACAGGAAAGTACCTATGATTTATCTGACATACAGGAAAGTACCAATGATTTCTGTGACATACAGGAAAGTACCAAAGATTTCTGTGACACAGGAAAGTACCAAAGATTTCTGTGACATACAGGAAAGTCCCAAAGATTTCTGTGACATACAGGAAAGTCCCAATGATTTCTGTGACATACAGGAAAGTACCAAATATTTCTGTGACATACAGGAAAGTACCAAAGATTTCTGTGACATACAGGAAAGTACCAAAGATTTCTGTGACATACAGGAAAGTACCAATGATTTATGTGACATACAGGAAAGTCCCAATGATTTCTGTGACATACAGGAAAGTCCCAATAATTTCTGTGACATACAGAAAAGTACCAATGATTTCTGTGACATACTTGAAAGTACCAATGATTTCTGTGACATACTGGAAAGTACCAATGATTTCTGTGGCATACAGGAAAGTACCAATGATTTCTGTGACATACTGGAAAGTACCAAAGATTTCTGTGACATACAGGAAAGTACCAAAGATTTCTGTGACATACAGGAAAGTACCAAAGATTTCTGTGACATACAGGAAAGTACCAATGATCTCTGTGACATACAGGAAAGTACCAAAAATTTCTGTGATATACAGGAAAGTACCAATGATTTATGTGACATACAGGAAAGTACCAATGATCTCTGTGACATACAGGAAAGTACCAATGATTTCTGAGACATACAGGAAAGTACCAAAGATTTTTGTGACATACAGGAAAATACCAATGGTTTTTTGTGACATACAGGAAAGTACCAATGATCTCTGTGACATACAGGAAAGTACCAATGATTTCTGTGACATACATGAAAGTACCAACGAGCTTTGTGACATATAGGAAAGTACGAATGATTTCTGTGACGTACAGGAAAGTACAAATGATCTCTGACATACAGGAAAGTACCAGTGATTTCTGTGACACACAGAAAAGTACCAATGATTTTTGTGACATACAGGAAAGTACCAAGTATCTCAGTAAAATACAGGAAAGTACCAATGATCTCTGAAACATACAGGAAAGTGTACAGTATATGACCTCTGTCACATGCAGGAAAGTACAAATGATCTATGTAACATAAAGATGTATTTGTTTACAAGAGCACGCTCTCCATTTACTCCAAAATTTTGCAGTCCTGCAGCTCTCTTCTTTATGTACAGTAATTAGAAGGTTTTTGAAATGCTAGGAAAGCAAAAAAATAGCAAGATATGTTGCACGAGGGGGGAGGGGTAGGTGTTGGTTGAGGAGGTACTAAACGACCTAGAACCGACATCATCAACATAGTCAACCAGAGAAGTTCGTGACGTCAGCGCACATTTGGTATATCAAAATGTATTAAATTCAAAATGGAGTAATTACTCAAAAGTGTTGCTTTGTGAAATGTATATTTTATATTTGGTAAATATTTGATAAATCTTATTTAAGTGTGTTTTTTAAAAAAAAAAACTATTTTGAAAAAGACTAATTTTCTCTGACGACGTTTTGCTACACTAACGCTATCTATTGACCACTGCCTAGGATGCCTGCTAATTTCTCGCCAATGAAAACAGGAATACGCTGCAAAAATAGTCATTCTCATAAAAAGTTTCTTTGAAAAAATAAGATTTATTGTCAAATATTCACCAAATAAAATATACAATTCACAAATAGTGACACTTTTGAGTAATTGATCCATTTTTATTTTATTATATATTTCAAATCTATACCAAATATGCGCTGACGTCACGAAGTTGACTTTTCTTTGGTTGACTATGTTGACTATGTCGGTTCCAGGTCGTTTAGTACCTCCTCAACAAACCCTTCCCCCTCCCCCCTTGTGCAACATATCTTGCCATTATTTGCTTTCCCAGCAGTTAAAGAACCTCCAAATTACTGTACAAGAAGAGGAGAGCTGGAGGAATGCTTAATTTTGGTGTAAATGGAGAGCTTGCTATTGTAAACAATTACCCATATAGAAAAGTACCAATGATCTCTGAAACAATCAGGAAAGTGATAATGACATCTGGAACATGCAAAAAAGTACCAATGATCTCTGTAATATACAGTACAGACAAGTGCCCATGATCCATACAACCAAGGTCTAAAGAATACGTCAGACTTTGCCATGGCATAACATACAGGGAAGAACCAATGATCTTTGTATCACTTTAGGAAAGTAAATTTTTTACCTGTATTATGGGGCAAAGCACTTGCGTATTCAAGAATATAATAGAATTTAACATTATCCCTAAATCCTAAAAAAAAAATAATTACGAAGATGTTACATTACTCCTAATGACAACAGCTGCAAAGTTAATTTAAGCTCAAAACTTCTTCGTGATACTTTCTTAAAAGAGTCGCAGTGATGCTAAATGCAAAGTCGACTTGGCATCATATACAAAACTACCACGAAACTATGGCCGCAACTTCCTGAGGTTTCAAATATTAGATAATAAAATTCTCTTGTGGTAACTACATGCAAATGTTAAAGAAGCCTTGGTTACTGAAGTGACAAAGAAAATTGAGGTTTTTATGATTCACTTAACAGTGATTACTGTATAACTATGGTAGATAATAATCAATATCAAACAGATTGAATTATATAAGAACTTGATCGGTTTCTTGACAGTTATCATACCTATGATTATTACGAAATACCAACCATAAAGTTCATATCTATAAGAACTTGATCGGGGATTTTCCCGGGAAAGATTGCTTCTTATATCAAAAGGTTATATAATTTTTCTGTGATATTCTTCCAAATTTCTCCATTTATGATTACAATAAACTTCATCCGTTAATTCTATTTTTTACGGTACCTTGCAGTTTCTAAAGCTCCAATAGTGACTGCCCTTTCCTAAATAGGAAAAGATTGTAGCTAGGTTTTAAATATTACTTTACTAGATTACGCGACCCGTTTAAACGGACAGCCAAATATTTAGATAGATATGCGCACGCAACTCCCTATCGCCAGGGTATGACTACTACCTCTCCCCAAAAACCAAGAGACGTGGGGAGCTGAGCGAGACCGAAAAGATATATATATATATATATATATATATAGAGAGAGAGAGAGAGAGAGAGAGAGAGAGAGAGAGAGAGAGAGAGAGAGAGGAGAGAGAGAGAGAGAGAGATGTGGAGAGCTGAGCAAGACCGAAAAGATATATATATATATATATATATATATATATATATATATATATATATATATATATATATATATATATAAGTATATATATATATACATATATATATATATATATATATATATATATGTACATATATATATACAGTATAAAGAGAGAGAGAGAGAGAGAGAGAGAGAGAGAGAGAGAGAGAGAGAGAGAGAGAGAGAGAGACTTAATTTTTACTATATAGGGGAGATTGTTACTTCTGAAAATAGAATTCCCACTTAACAAATGTCAACCCTCAAATACGTATAACAGGTGAACCTCCATGAAAAAAGTCTTACGTTGATTTGAAGAGGATTTAATCAATGAATATGATATTACTGATTAATGCTAATTTTGAGCCACTTCATAAACACTATAAGCTACACTGGATTAATCATAATACGAATATTTAAAGAGACTTATTTAAAAAAAACAAAGCATAATTTAGGATATTGATTGATCCAGATACTGAATGTCGGTAGCCACAAGTAAATGCCAATTTGAAGAAAACTTTTTTTTTTTTTTTTTTTTTAAAGACTACACCCAAAGTAAACAAGAAATTTACCAAGAACAATTTACTCATATTAATTATTAGAATAATTTCCCTTCTATTAATGAGTGCATATAATTCTCACATCTGAATTATTCGTACTACTTGCTTAAATAGTTTTTTAAGCTATTAATTTTTTTGATTTCTGGAGCTATTTGTCAATATTATTTATTTGAGCTATTTGCTCATGTGAACTATTAGGAGTAATTTACCCGTAGAAGCTAAAGAAGCTATAAACATATGTAGATTTTTGGTTTTATTTATCTTTAATACATTATCTGAGCTATTCCTCTTTAATAGATTATTGGAGCTATTAGTAGTCTATTGCAAACGTCCCTTCTCGCAATCTGTTGGACGGGAGTTCAAACAGAACTCAAACTGTATATTTTCTGGTAGTGTCTGCAACCTCACCGCCCTTGTAGGCTAGGAATGGGGATTTTGGGGGAGCCCTATCGGTATACCTGCTGAGTCATCAGCAGCCATTGCCTGGCCCTCCATGGTCCTAGCTTGGTCGGTCTCTAGGAAAATTTTCTGTTCTTATATCTGCCACTCATAAGCGACAAGAGAAAAAAGAAAATATTGGTCTGTTTACCTGTATAAAGCATGAGGATCCATTTAGCTTTATGCAGTACAGTAGAGGAGCTTTCTAACTACATAAATCATCAGTGTGATTTATCCAAAAGAAATATTGGAGTGATCGACAAAACTTAATGATTGGGTCTATTCACAAATGTAAATTGTTGAAGTTATTTTCGTGTATGAATTAGCAGAAGGAACTTACGCTGATGATATTAAGAGCGAGTTTACTTGAAAGATAGATTTTAAGTACTTTACAAATGTGAATTTATGTGAGCAATATGCTTATAGGAATTATAGAGTAATCCATCTCCATGAATTACTTATTGGATTTCCTTGAAGTTATTGATATGAGTTATGAGAAAGCAGTTATCAATATATATATATATATATTTTTTTTTTTGTGACTATTGGACGTTTTTTACTATCATAAATTTATACCAAGAGAAATTATGGTAGATATACCATTGGTAGTAACCAACTTACATGAAATTTTTCCCATAATTCTCCTACATAGATCATTTGTAAATATCTAATTCTATGAAATACAGGAAATAGGTTGATTAATACAAAACATTGATTTTAATTAACCATTATTTATGTTTGTAAGCTCTGCGAAGATATTCGATGAACTTGGCGGTGAGAAAACTTAGGTATATATATATATATATATATATATATATATATATATATATATATATATATATATATATACATATATATATGTATGTATATATGTATATATATGTATATATATGTGTGTATATATATATATATATATATATATATATATATATATATATATATATATATTTAAAAGAATATAAAAAATGACATGGAGAAGTTCAAATGAAAAAAATAACTAAATAGATTTTATTCTCAGCGTAAAAGTGTTGAACAAGTTAAAGTCAAGCGACCATAAAAGGGTGAGGGAAAAAAATTATTTAGATCTAAGGAAAGAAAGAGAAAAACAAATTTTAAGAAAAGAAAATAAAAATTCCTATGATAAGAAAAATTCTGCTGAGTTTAGTTTAGCAGTACAAAATAGGTACTCCCAGCTACATGATGAAATGGAAGCAAGTAAAGAAGAAATGAACAATAATTTAACAATATTTGTATTGGAATCATCACAGGATATAGGAGGAAAAGATCCTGAACAAGATCAAGGAAAACTATCAGAAGACCAAACACCCTATAAAGAAAAGATTGGAAATGAAGGTAAAATCCAAGAGAGATGAAATAGAATTAGCAGAACCATCCAAGAACAATAAACAAACTGAAAACCGAAGCCATACATAAAAACAATCAGACCAATATTAAAGAAACACTAAAGAAAGGAAGAAGCATCAGATTGATAAAAAGAAGACCTGGAACAGGGTGCCAACAGATATTTGCTTTAAAGGATAAAAATGGAAATTTTATCAACAAAAGAGATGGAGTGATGAAAATTGCAGAGGATTTCTGTACAATGCTATATAATAGTGATATAAGAAATAATTGCCAATAGAAATAATGAAACACCTGAGCTGGTACCAATAGTAACAGTAGGAGAAATAAAGAAAGCATTAAAAGGCATGACAAGAGGCAAAGCAGCAGAAGATGGGCTAATAATTGATTTAATAATAGATGGAGGAGATTTCATAGAGTCCCTGCAGGCATGGTTTCGGCTAAGAGGCATAGGTTCTAATCGTTGTCCAGCCAGCAGCTGTTATCATAAAGGAATTTCCAGTGGTTATACATTCCCAAAAGTAGAATTCGATATTAAATGACATTTTAGTTGATATTTACATTGATTGAAATCATGAGTGCTAGATATATATATATATATATATATATATATATATATATATATATATATACATTACATATATATATACACAGTATATATATATATATATATATATATATATATATATATATATATATATATATATATATATATATATTCTTACGATGCTGGTCTAGAGTAAATATTTTATTCATGTATTTCATTTTTGTATTTAAGAGATGTATAGCCAGCTAGTAAGGTGAGTTCGTATCATGTAGCTTTAAGTAATTTTATGTACGTAAGAGACCTTTTGGATATTCAGTGTTTTTATATATTGCCATCTGGGAGTTGCATAATTTCTCAGAGCTCGGGTATTATTCAAGTGTAACAGATTTATGTCAAAATAAACAGGTAAGTTTGGAACTCGGGAGGTTTTGTGATTTGCCAGCCATAATATATATATATATATATATATATATATATATATATATATATATATATATATATATATATATATATATATATATATATATATATATATATATATATATATATATATATATATATACAGTATATATATATATATATATATACATATGTATAGATACGTGTGGACATGTCTGTACGTTACATTACAACATTATTACGCATGAGTATGGGATAAGTATGCTTATATCGCCTTAAAACTAAGCCAATGAGATTGAAGTAGAGAAAAGTAATTTCCACGAATTCATCTAATAATTAAGTGATAATCTTTTTTAAAAAGAGGAAGGAAACGATTCTGGTAAACTGTGAAACAGAAAAAAAGATGGCATTAAAAGTGATTGTTTAAGAATTCAATTGGAAATTTCAATATTAATTTCGATATATCCATCGAAATCGATTTACAATATTTTCCCAGTACTCTTACTTTTATCATCATTATCATTGTTGTTATTATTATCACTATTATTATTATATAAGGCAAGTTGCAACCACAATTTGAAAAATGAGAACGTTACAAGCCCAAGGATGCAAATAAGGAATGCAGCACATTGCGATAAGGTAACAAAGAAAAACAGGAGAAATAAAAAATCAGAACAAACCAAGAAAAACGGGAGAAATAAAAAAATCAGAACAAACCAAGATTAAAAAAAGTAAAACAACCTTCTTTCGACTTTTTAAGACAATCCAAAGCGACGATATGATCTTCCTCTGACCTTTCACTTACATTTTAAGTGGAAGAAACTTCAAGAAATGCGTCGGCTCGAAGCCGTATCCCAGGCGACTTACAACTTCCTGTCCGTGTCAGGCTGCAGATGCGATCCAGAAGCTCCCTGGAGCAACGGAAGAGACCAGGGGCTGGATGGTAAATGATGGGACAGGCAGGTGGAGCTGCAGCGAGATTTTGATCTCGGTTTGGGAATTTTAATCAAGGTATACAGTTGTTATCAAAATAGGTTTGGTTTATCATTTCCATTTATTAATTTCAGTTTAAGTTAGATATCTATTTTTCTTTTTTTGTATCGTTTAGAGAAAGGTTGAAATCTAATATAGTTTATTTATCTGATGGTGTTAAAATATCATTGGATGTATCTATATATATATATATATATATATATATATATATATATATATATATATATATGTATATATATACATATATATATGTATTGAATATATATACATATATATATATATATATATATATATATATATAGACATATATTTATGTATATATATAAGTGGTTTTTTTTTAAAGTGGGGGTTTTATCCAAAGTAAAGCAAAACTGTTCAAGATATCTCCTATCCATTAGTTATTATGACGATCGTAGCTGTTATAATGGCTTCGCCAGCTAAAGGCTTTCAAAATGGATATAGTTGTGACAAAGATCACAAGACGCATAAAAGATGACTAGCTGATAGTATGCGGACAGGAAGCTACCACATGAAATGTCACTGGTTATTCTGACGTTCCAAGCCGCACGTCCACTTTGAAATGTGGTTACAGAATATCGGTATAATAAATTTGAATAGTAAGGCTCACACATTCATATATATATATATATATATATATATATATATATATATATATATATATATATATGTATGTATGTATATATATACATATATATATATATATATATATATATATATATATATATATATATATATATATATATATACCTTCATTTCCTTAATTTGTTCTTTTATTGTTTGTGCTTTCCACTAGACTTCTTGAACACTAAAGAGGAAAGGAATAAAAATCTTTTCTTTAGCTGGTAGGATTATATATATATATATA
>NC_090744.1:37296406-37301406 GCF_036898095.1 Palaemon carinicauda
ATGAAAGGATTAAAACATTTCTTCAGAATAGATAGATCACCGAAAATCTTGTAAAACTTTCTCAATAAGCCAATTTTTTGTGCAATTGAAAAAGACACAGACCTAATGTGTTTCTCAAAAGTAAATTTTCTGTCGAGAATCACACCTAAAATTTTAAAAGAGTCATACAAATTTAAAGAAACATTATCAATACTGAGATCCGGATGTTGAGGAGCCACCGTCCTTGACCTACTTACAATCGTACTTTGAGTTTTGTTAGGATTCAACTTCATACCCAATAATTTGCACCATGCACTAATTTTAGCAAATTCTCTATTAATGGATTCACCAACCCCAGATCTTCATTCAGGGGATAGAATTGATGCAAAGAGAGTAGCATCATCTGCATATGCAACAAGCTTGTTTTCTAGGCCAAACCACATGTCATGTGTATATAGTATGAAAAGTAATGGGCCAAGAACACTACCCTGTGGAACACCGGATATCACATTCCTATACTCACTATGGTGCCCATCAACAACAACTCTTTGAGATTTATTACTTAAAAAATCAATAATAATGCTAAGAAACGACCCACCCACTCCCAACTGTTTGAGGTTGAAAACAAGGGCCTCTTGATTAACACGGTCAAAGGCAGCACTAAAACCAAGGCCAATCATACGAACTTCCTGACCACAATCAAGGGATTTCTGTACATGGAGATTGTAAAAAGGGCATCACATACTCCAAGGCGTTTACGAAAACCAAATTGCAAACTAGGGAATAGATGATTTCCTTCAGCAAACCTATTAAGACGTTTTGTCAGAAGACGTTCAAAAACTTTAGATAATATGGGAGTTATGGAAATTGGGGGATAATCAGTGGGACTTGAGCTACCACAAACACATTTACATCGAGGAGTAACATTACCAATTCTCTAACAAGTGCTAAAAGCTCCTCTTCTTGCTAACTTGCGCAAAATAACAGATAACTTTGGAGCTAAGAAATCTGCTGTCTTTATAGAAAACAAAGGAAAAATGCCATCTGGGTCTACACCTCCATAATAATAATAATAATAATAATAATAATAATAATAATAATAATAATAATAATAATAATAATAATAATAACATTAAAAATACGTCAAATTGGAAGCACAATCATTATCCTAAATCTATTTGACATTCTTAGTGAGACTGAATGACTACAGTAGTTGTGGAAAGAAAGAAAACAAGAAAGATAAAATTGAAGAAAGAAAATGAACGTAACCTGCCCACTCACAGTCCAGACTTCTCCAACCGATATTGGATACTTTTTAGGCGCCAACGAGTTTGCTATTAATTGTGTTGTTTTTCTTTTCTAATAATAGTCTTAATCATTCAGATTATAAAAGAAAATTCACTATAATAACCTGAATAATCATTGGGGGAAATAGATTCAACAGTCGGGCTCATTGTTATTATTATTATTAGTAGTAGTAGTAGTAGCAGTGGTAGTCGTAGTATTAGTAGTAGTAGTAGTATTGATATCATTATCATTATTATTATCATTATAATTATTAATATTATTATAATTATTATTATTATTATTATTATTATTATTATTATTATTATTATTATTATTGTTGTTGCTGTTTTTATCCATCACAGTCTACATAGACTGGTGGTTTAAAGTTTGAGGTTCCTGGTTACACCCAGCTTCCTTAGGAATCCATCATTTTCCTCGCTATACGTGCTGTTTCAAGTAGCACGCCCTTTTTCATAATTCCTAGGGCTATATCGGCTCCTGCCTTCTCAAGATTATTTTTCAATGTCTTATGTATGGTCCCAAGTGCTCCTATGATTATTGGTACCACTCCTACCTGTTTATCATTATTATTATTATTATTATTATTATTATTATTATTATTATTATTATTATTATTGTTATCATTATTATTATTATTATTGTTGCTGTTATTATTATTATTATTATTATTATTATTATTATTATTATTATTATTATTATTATTATTATTATTATCGTCAACCTGAGAAGCAAGCTTAAAAAAAGAGGATAAGCCTTATATCATAAAATAGAAAAATCAAAATAAGTATGAAGTCAAATTCAGATAGAATTCATAAAAACCCTCCAATATATAAATACTTTAACCGATAAATTATCTTCATGGAGAAACTGGCATAGTAAGAGAATGAGTCAGGTTTCCATTAACTGAGAACAATTATTTAGAAGCTGAACCGGGAGAACTATATAACTATATAAACCTAACAACGGTATAAAAAAGAAACAGTAAAATTAAATGTATTTATAGAATAGTTACATTTATAAGCATAAAATATTCTTTTTTTTTCCAAAATGTTCTTGATGACTTAAGGTTTGAGCAATGCATTTATGATTAATTCTATATTTGATCTGTTTTTCCTAGTAAATTTTCATTTTTAAGTAGTGCATTAACATAATTTCTTACTTACCTACTTGTCTCGAAAATCCTTTTACATATATTTAGTTATATTTCCCATTAGTGACTTATTTTATCATGTATCAAGTAAGGGACTTTTATACATATGAAGCTTGAATGATAAAGATAATAATTGGAACTACAATGTTTGGAAGTAATGTTTCACGATGAGGAATCATCTTGTTTGTCAATAATAATAATAATAATAATAATAATAATAATAATAATAATAATAATAATAATAATAATAATAATAGTGAAAATTATAATAATAATAATAATAATAATAATAATAATAATAATAATAATAATAATAATAAAGGCAATACGAACCCATATTCAAACTTAGCATACATGAAAATAAATATATTTTAATTCAGTTCCGCACGACTGTTTCCTATTCTATCAAATCTGCATTTTATTAATGCACAGGAAATCCTTGAGTGAACCAGCCATGAAAAAATAGAAAATAATAAAATTATCCGACGCTCATCTATATAATTTCTTTTTATATATTAAATGTAATTTATATTCAGCAGCAACACAACGGACAAATTGCAAAACACAAACAATCAGTGACTAAACAATATCAAAATTTTATTTATTCAAGTTATTCATCTCCAGATAGGTCTTGAGTGACAGACGTAAGGCGTTCACAGGTAGAGGGTTAAACTAATTTTTTTCTCTTTATGATATTCATGTTTGTTTTATTATGCTTATTTCTTTGCCGAGTGGTTATGATTAAGTTTTTTTATCATTTTTTTTCTTACTATTAACTGAACAAGTCAAGATGCATCTCGATGGAAAACCAGAATTTTACAATCGCACGGACCTTATTAGGGAAAGCAATTCAGTAAAAAAAAAAAAAAAAAAAAAAAAAAAAAAAAAAAAAAAAAGCATAGAGATATGGATTAAGAAATAAAAGAGAAATAGCTGAAAATGAAAATCAATTAAGAAAGCCACACACGAAAAAAACAAGACTTACTTGAACTTCTGAAGTTCAATCTATTCACGTACAAAATTCTGAAGATTTTCCTACAATTAGGTCAAAGTAATAATAAAACTTATAGAACATAAAAAGTCATGCAAAAGTGGTATTTTGTAAAATAGAATATGAACTCCTCCCCCCCCCCCCCCCCCATTGCCAACCATCCCCAACGTACGTGACTCTATATTGATATTATCTAGACATCGGTAGTGTTAAGCAAAGCTATGTATGTCATCCGTAACCTTCAGTTTATGATGCATACTAATCGGTGAATCCTAGGCGGTGCATGGTAGTGACATTCTTATTACCATATCTTTTTTTTTTTTTTTTTCTTTAATGTACACATATGTAAAGACCGAATAGGTCCCTAATTGCTTTATTGTAAAACAATGTTAATATTGATAAATAATTTATTAATTATGATAAATAATTTATTAGTTATGATAAATAATTCATTAATTATGATAAATAACCTATTAAGTATGATAGATAACTTATTGATTTTGAAAATAAAATTTATTACATAGGGACTCATCAAGTGAATTGATATATAAAATGAGCGTTGATTGAAAGTCTAATGGAACGATATAGTAACTAGATTAGCGTCACACTTATATTGGTAATCAACTTGGATGAAATATGGTTTGCTTACATAAAATTTAAAACAAACGTCTAAAGATATAAGATGAAGGTTTTTTCATCAAAATAAAATTTAAGATGATTGACTGTTATGAGAAGCAGGACATTAAAGAGTCTTATTTTTTCGGTATTTGCACATAGTTTGGGTTCTATCTGTTCCTGAGTCAGTGAATTATCTCAGTGAATGATGATGAAAATTTGTAAGATAAGAGAAATGAGAGTGGTTTCATAATTATCTTCGCAACTGTCATAAACATGGAAAGGACTGTATATTATTTATCGATAAAATGTGTAAAGAAATCTTTGCATTTGACCTATAGTCAATTTCTTTTAGCGATGCAGATTTGCAGATTCGCAGCGGTGCCCTTTTAGCTCGGAAAAGATTCCTGATCGCTGATTGCTTGGACGAGATAATTCTAACCAATCAGCGATCAGGAAACTTTTCCGAGCTAAAAGGGCACCGCTGCGAGTCGGTGCAAATCTGCCTCGATAAAAGATATGGACTATAGTAAGTTATTTGTCGTCCTATCTCTCCATTATCGAAGAGATGTATTGATTGATATGCCACAGAAACTGGCATCGCAGTTGCAAAGGCCATATATGAATAAAAGTAAATAAAATGATAATGATATATGTAATTGAATTTACAGTAGGAACTGATTTATCAAATGCCCGATTAGATATCGATACTGACAGGAAAATCATCACGGTCATAAAAAATAGTAGAGCAGAATTTCTGCTAATAGAATTATGTGAAAAAAAAAAAAAAAACTTGATAATACCATGATATTAAGTTATATCTTCGGCCACAAAGACAAAAATTGGAATAAAAATAACAAAAAGCAAAGAGTTCTACCAAAAATATCAACGTTTTCGACAACAAAGTAATTCTAGGCACACATTTTATTTCTATTTGAATTTCAATCCCAGTATAGG
>NC_090744.1:37306406-37313906 GCF_036898095.1 Palaemon carinicauda
AAGCGATAAATGTGAGATACTGTATATTATTACTCATCTTTTACCTGGAAATTATCCGTGTTTTTTTTTTTTTTTTTTTTTTTTTTTTTTTTTTTTTTATCTCTGTATGTAGGAAATACAACATTTGGGAAGGCTACATATCCTTTTAGTTCAATTTAATATTTGGCATCGTTACCTAACTGATCTAACCCAGCTTACCTTAACACCACTTTCTTCAAACTTTCTTTTACTGTCTTGGGGTAGAGTTCTTTTGCTTGAGGCTATATTCGGGAACACTATTCTATCTTATATCTCTTCCTCTTGTTTTTTTTCTGAAGTTTTTATAGTTTTTATATGAAAGATCTATTTCAATGTTGTTACTGTTCTTAAAATGTATTATTTTAATCGATCATTGCTTCTCTTGTAGTTTATTTATTTCCTTGTACCCTTTCCTCACTGAGCTATTTATCCTTGTTGGAACCTTTCGGCTTATAGCACCCTGATTTTCCAACTAGGGATGTAGCTTAGCTAATAATAATAATAATAATAATAATAACACAAGTATGTGTGCCAAGCAAGACTTAAGCCAAATTAATGTAACGCAACCATCCTTACTCAACTTAGCATAACAAGAGCTTCCTTACTTAACAAGTTGGTTGTTACACCTCCGGACACTCAGTAACCTCGCTGTTCCCAAATGTACCACATTTGACTCAAATGTTTAAGAATTGGTTTTGGAGTAATATTCCACATTGCTTTTAGCTTGAATCATGTTTACTATTTAGTTCTCTTATGTAACATTTCTCACATTGAAAGTGAAAGCTTGAAACCTCGATGTCAGTATTTTGGCGCCAAAGGCAAAAATTATAAAAACGAAAATGTCGAAGTGTCTGATACATCAGACGAAGTCTTGAAAATCAGGTGTCAGTATGTCAAAATATAAACTAACAACTAAAATTTGAAAATAAGACTATCTAAACCTAAAAGACGTTCACATAAGCGTCTCTTAAAGTTAAGCTAAGAGAAACACTACAAGGTCAACTAGAGGTAAGCCCCTTGTCCAGAGGGTCGGCCTATACCTAGACCGTGGTCGGTAGAGATCTGATACCGACATAACCTATTCAAGTCGCGGTACTCGTATGGCTACGTGACACACGAACCCAGCCGATCTACTAGGATTAAAAGTGACAGCTAATAAGTATTTCTTTCTTTTCGTTTCGTCTCTAAAGCACATTATACGGTAATTCGACCGTTTTGATGGATGTCTCTTTTGTTTCTGATAGGCTTAAAGAGAATTACTCAAACCTGCTTTGATTTATGGCTAAGTTTTCCTCAAAAGTTTTTCTCAGAAATTTCCTTGATTTATGGGTTGTTCCTTTTAAATGTATCCTTTTTCGAAGGATTCTGTTTTAAAGGAATTTTACCAAGTCTCTGAAATTCACCTTTTAAGACATTCTTTATTCATATATTTTCTTTTTTAAAGGAATTTTCGTTTCAAGATATTCTATCATCTAAGGATTTTTTACGATCTCCATATTAGGGATTGCCTTTAAAAGGCATATAATTTTTGGAGGTTCTTCTATCTGGTGTTTCCTCTTAGGAATTTCTTATGAGATATTCTTAACCAACGATTCTCCATTTCAAGTGATTTGATTTTCTTGGTATAATTTTCTTGGCAGTTTATAAGTTTACTATTATCAATAAAAGAATATATGGGAGAGGGATTTCAATTAGATAAGCACTTGGAAATTAAGACGTGATATTGTCTAGAATAAATACGCATAATGCGTCATACATATATAATTCCAAATGCTAAATTGAATTAGAAAGATATGTAGCCTTTCCAAATCTTGGATTTCTTACATACATTGATGCATATTCAATAAAAAACGGATAATTTCCAGGTAATAGATGAGTAATAAAAAGTATACAGTATCTCACATTTATCATTTTCTTTCTTTACTAAAAAATTCCTTTAGCGATCTAGTGTATGATCAAATACTGGATAAATTAAAGATTATCCACAGTCTTGGGTTAGAGTTCTCTTGCTTGAGGGTACACTCTGGCACACTATTCTATCTTATTTCTCTTCCTCTTGTTTTGTTAAAGTTTTTATAGTTTATATAGGAAATATTTATTTTAATCTTGTTGCTCCTCTTAAAATATTTTATTTTTCTTTGTTTCCTTTCCTCACTGAGCTATTTTCCCTGCTGGAACCTCTGGGCTTATAGCACTCAGCTTTTCCAATTAGGGTTGTAGCTTAGCAAGTAATAATAATAATAATAATAATAATAATAATAATAATAATAATAATAATAATAATAATAATAATAATAATAATAATAGTGAAAGTGAGTCCAGGTAATCGCTGAGTAATATACAGTATCTCACATTTATCGCTTTCTTTCTTTACTAGAAAATTCCTTTAGCGATATAGTGTATGATCAAATAGTGAATAAATTAAAGATTATTCAATAGAGAAAGTAACAAAGCCATCCATAACACCGCGAGAGCCCATTTATGTTCGGTTCCCTCATTGTATGCTAATTTGACTTTGGAAAGTTAAGATCATCTGAAGAATATTTCATTATTCCTTAAACCTTTCTGACGAGAATAATAAGCAGAGTAATGAGCAAAATCACAGCTTTTTTTTTCGAATTAGAAAAACAACTGTACTATAAACTTGATCACTCTTATATCTAGTTCTAATATAAATCCCACTTTATTCGTTATCTGACAAAAATCACTCGTTAGAATAGAGCAAAAGAAGAGATCCCATTTTGGCATCGTTCGCCGATGCTTGTCACAAACATACCCAAGGAACTTTATCCAAGATACAAATGTTATTGCCTTGTCTCTAACCCATGTCGTTACTATGACCTGATTCGTTGACTGAATGATTTATACAAGCTAGATACCATTGTTAGGTACCAGGCAGCTCCTTCGCCAATATTCCTCACCTTTGGATATTATGGCCAAATTTATACCCATTGCCACCTGTAAAAGATCGCTTTGAATCATTGCAAATTTCTGTAACTTTGGAATTTCATATGCAGATGGCGTTTCACATTGTGCATTAACATTCTTATTTCTACCTGGGCTTACGCCAGATGGCAGTGGTTTATTGCAAGTTTGAGTAATGCTGTGATCAAGAAGGCTTTTATTAAAGCTTCTCTCTATTGCCCGGTTATGTATTTTTACATGATGTGAAATCGCACGCCAGAAGTGAAGGATTTAAGGCCAATACAAAGAAATCACAGTAAGTTATTTTCATGTCTGTTAACATTTAATTATTTGCACAGAACAATTATTTCTTGCTCTTTAGTGAAAGTAGTATTCATTGTTATAAAGTCAAATTCCAATTGGATAGTTGAACGGCCTAATGCCTTTTTCTAGCACAGACCTGGTAAAACACGATAAAATACAAAGGTACTTATACGTCGCTAGAAGCTTCAAATTCACTATACTCATATTTTTTTTTTCTTTTTTTTTTCTTTTCTTTTTTTTGATGAGGCGCATTTACACTGACTCGCAGCGGTGCCCTTTTAGCTCGGAAAATATTCCTGACCGCTGATTGGTTAGAGTCATCTTGTCCAACCAATCAGCGATCAGGAAACTTTTCCGGGCTAAAAAGAATTGACTATAGAAGCTTCAAATACAATAAAAAGCAAAAAAAGGGGAAGACTGAAGTGTATCCTTGAAAGAAAGCAATAGAACTCCTAAGCCTCTTGGTGGAGTTAAGGTTATAAGAATCAAGAAAAACGAAAGCAGGGAGAAAATTCCAAAGCTTGATAGCGGAAGGTGTATTTAATATTCCTTGACTAGATTCTAATTTTATCAATCACCCGAAAATAAACTTCTGAATGGTTATATCAGTCAATTGGCTCTAGACTCTCATTTTATCAATCACCCGAAAATAAACTTCTGAAGGGTTATGTCAGTCAATTGGCTCTAGACTCTAATTTTATCAATCACCCGAAAATAAACTTCTGAATGGTTGTATCAGTCAAGAGAATACATTTGCTTATCGGCGAAAAAATACATAAAGATAACTTTATTAGATTTATTCATACAGTATTAGAAGACAGGCTACGAGGAATTTGAATTTCAGATTGTTCCAGGATCTAGTGTTCCATATTGCAGTGTTCTGGGACAAAATATGTCACAAAAAGATTTATTCCCATTTTACATAGCTTTCTTTTGTGTAATTCTGTAGAAAAAGATAATCATAAGAATTATCTGAGAAAGACCGACATCCATGACCATTACTAGAACATGCAACATAGTTCAATAACTAAATGAGTGAATGAAGAAGGCTTTGATATATTTCCAGTTCCAGGATCATGAACACTCAGATCCAGCACTAATAGTTTTTTCAGTCACTCTCACAACACTGAAGGACTCTGGGCATGAACGACGCAGCTCCTCGCCTTCTTTTTCTTCGCTTTGAAACTTTTCTTCAAAGCCTTCTTAGAAAATCGCTTCTTCTTCTTCTTCTTCTTCCCTGGAACCTTCGCTTCTGACGACACTTCCAGCGTTGCCAGCATCGTCGACTTAAGCTGTTGGACCAGAGGCCGCATTACAGGGTCGTCAAGGTCTCCGCCTTCGATGGTTAGTGCTTCTCCGATGACCGAAAATGAGGGAAAGGCAGCCGATGCCGCCCCTATCACCGCCACAGAGGCGCTCTTCCTATTCCTCGTTGGAAGGAACCCGTGAGATCTGGTCCGATAGACGGGATGGTCTTTATATGGAGGCAACTTTTCCAGGTTAGTTGACTTCATCAATGAAAGAGAGTCCAGGATTCCAGGCTGGTCACAGTCATTTGAAATTGGAAAGGGTTTAACACACGGGGTCGCTGGAAGAGAGAGGCCTTCGTTGGCGTCCGAATTTGTTTCGTTAGAAGCCTGAAAGGCCATATCTCGTAGGCCTATCTGTGTTCTTGAACTCAAACTGGTTTTTCTACTTTTTTTGCGAGGTTACAAATACCTCTCCTTTCTAATGGAATTTATTTGAGGCCTTGTTCCAAACTTCCTATGGCTCCTTAATTAGATATTCGTGTTGCAACATTTCACCACAAGAAAAGAAACAGGAAATCACAAAAAAGAAAAAAAAATAACAAAAAAAAAGACCAGTCTGAAAAAATTATTTCAGTTTCTCGGGTCTAAATATAGGACCTTTTTCTAGTACAATAGGGGCCACTTTAAAACTCCTTTTTTTTTTTGGCACTTATATGAACTACTTAAAGATCACCAAAAAAATATTTTTAAGTGAAATGCTATGGTAGTTGTAAAAATCTGTTTGGAGAATATCAAATCCGTATCCTTGATATCTCTCTCTCTCTCTCTCTCTCTCTCTCTCTCTCTCTCTCTCTCTCTCTCTCTCTCTCTCTCTCTCTCTCTCTCTCTGTCAGTAGATAAACAGGTTTTATTTCTTGTCTCTAAACTACCTTCCTTATTCACTCCTTTTCTTTCTCTTCCTCCCTATGACACTGGCATTTATCTTGCTCGGTAGAGCAACTAATTTATACTGATTTCACTGTAAGCCTAGTTAGCCAATACCTCCTTCTTCAACTGAAAATGTACACTGCCATTTTTCACACTTACTAGATCGCTGATTCTTTTTCTATTACGCTTCACTTAGAAAATTAGGTTTCTTAGCTTCACTTTTTTTCACTGAGAATGTACACTCGATAGACCAATTAGTTGTAATCTGTTTCTTTTCATGCAAAGATGAATTACAACTCCCTGCTTCCAACTAAACTCCGTTTGTTGACGAGAATTCAGTACACTCAATAATAAAATCTTTATCTTCTACCTAAATGTTACTCGCCTTCTGTCAGACCGGATATCTAACATCCTCTGCTTAGTGCGGGTATGACTGTGTCTATGTAAATGTTCAGATATGTGCGTGATAATCTTTCGGCAACGGTAAGCTTAAGTCTTGTGATGTTGCCATAAACAAGAAAAAACTCCGAAAGATTATACGAAAGATATCCACCATTTATTTTCTTATAGAAGGGACACACAATTAAATGAGATAAAACAAATGATTCTCTGTAAATTTACGCTTCTAATATTTTCAATAATTATTCTTAGATTATTGAAATAACGGTAAAATTGGGTATTTCAGAATAGCACAACAAACTAAAAAGACTAAAATGGAAGTCAACTAAATGAAAGGAACAACAATTAATTAGAAAATAACAGGTTAAAGCGTTTCAATATACGATCATTATTAAAATTAAGATTAAAAGATACAGTAATCCTTAGCGATTTTTAGTCATAATTATTATTCATAACAATCTAACGGCAAACCCACCAGCAAAAGAATCTAACAATAACATTATTAAAGAATTTATTCTGATAAACATCACAGAGATCCAAAGATCGAATAAAAAGATATCAATTACGAAACCAGTCACGAGTTAATGTTTACCTGCATTGGTGTTATCGTGCGCCTGGCAAGCATGTAATCGACCCCCCCCCCCCCTTAACACTAACTCTGCAAATATTATTTGATGAATAAAACACGATCTTCCTTTCCCAATGGTATCCTGACATCGACATGTTAGCTAGTAACTGACAGCAAAAACATACTCGACTTGCTCATGCAACATGTGTTGATAGTATTCAATAGCGTAAATTCCAATGAATGTATATATATATATATATATATATATATATATATATATATATATATATATACATACATATATGTATATATATATATATATATATATATATATATATATATATATATTTATATATACATATATATACAGTATATATATATACTGTATATATATATATATATATATATATATATATATATATATATATGTGTGTGTGTGTGTGTGTGTGCGCATATATACATATGGGCAGAGAGCACTGCCCTGAGAAACTTCAGATATTTCATTTCTATAGTCACTATGTTCTCCATCAGGAACTGATCTTTGCAATCAATTACTTAAAAATTCAATACTGATCTAATAAAAGGCCCATTTGCTCCCATCTGTTAAAGTCTGAAAACAAGGGCCTCATAATTAACACGGTCAAAGGCAGCACTAAAATCAAGGCTAATCTTACGACCATCCTGACCACAATCAAGGGATTTCTGTACACCATTGGAGATTGGAAGAAAGACTTCATATGCTCCAAGGCCTTTACAAAAGCCAAATTCCAATTAGAAAACAGATGAATATCTTCAGCTTATATATTTATAAATCTTACCAAAATACGTTAAATAGCTTTAGAGGATACGGGAATTAGAGAAATTGAGCTATAATTAGCAGGGCTATAACAACCAAAACGCATTTATTTATTTGAGTAACATTACTAATTCTCCCAACAGGTGCAAAAAGAAACTCTAAATGCTAACTTGCAAAAAATAATATGGAACTTTGGTACTAAGAAATTAGCTGTCTTATTAAAAAAGAAATACCGCCTAGGTCTACACCTTCATAAGTACTAAGTTTAATTAAATATATAGTCACACACACACCCACACACAACCTCACACACA
>NC_090744.1:37318906-37323906 GCF_036898095.1 Palaemon carinicauda
AAGTAAATAAAGAGAAATCAGAAAAAAAGTAAAAGAATAATTCTGATCTATACTTAACACTATTACTTTTCCGCGACCTATTTTTGTTATTGATGTGGTAGAATAACGATGTTTTGGGGATCTTTTCATTGGCAAGGATCTTCATTCCTTACGAAATCTATATGGAAATGACATGGCGACATCTTCTTTGCAGGTGATAAACAGACGTGCTGTTATCACTGTTATTGCGATGAATGATATGTTATTTCTTTTGTCACGATTTGCCTTCAATGTTTCACTTCAAGTCATGAATATAGTTTGAAGTGAATTTCAGGATAATGGTTTGATGTTTTCATTATTATTATTATTATTATTATTATTATTATTATCATCATCATTATTATCATTATCATTATCATTATTATTATTGTTGTTGTTGTTGTTGTTGTTATCATTATTATTATTATTATTGTTATCATTATTATTATTATGATTATTATTATTAAATTTATTATTATTATGATTATTATTATCATGATTACTATTATTATTATTATTATTATTATTATTATTATTATTATTATTATCATGATACATAGCAGAACATTTTGAAGTATTAAATCAAAATACATTTACAATTCCTTATAGCGAATAATGTGCCTTCATAGTAGCCTACATTAAAAATGTATTTTCATGGTAATAGCAATTTAATTACCACACTGAAATAGAACTATTGCGTAAATTAGTATTTACTTCATGGTGACTATCAAACGCAGGTGCTTACATGGAGAAATAGTGTACCAACTTAACGAATGTTAGCAAAAGGTGGCAGTAGGTTATGAAAATCTTAACAACGGTGGAATTTGATTAGTTTAATGCATTTTATAAAATTACAATAGGTAGTAGGTTGGCCAGTGCACCAGTCACCCGTTGAGATACTACCGCTAGAGAGTTATGGGGTCTTTTGACTGGCCAGACAGTACTACATTGGATCCTTCTCTCTGGAGAATGTTCATTTTCCCTTTGCCTACACACACACAGCGAATAGTCTGGCCTATTCTTTACTTATTCTCCTCTGTCCTCATACACCTGACAACACTGAGATTACCAAACAATTCTTCTTACTGCACTGTAATTGTTCAGTGGCCACAGTCCTCTTGTTAAGGGTAGAAGAGACTCTTTAGCTATGGTCAGCAGCTCTTCTAGAAGAAGGGCACTCCAAAATCCAACCATTGTTCTCTAGTCTAGGGTAGTGCCATAGCCTGTGTACCATGGTTTTCCACTGTCTTGGATTAGAGTTATTTTGCTTGAGGGTACACTCAGGCACACTATTTTGTCTTGTTTCTCTTCCTCTTGTTTTGTTAAAGTTTTTATAGTTTATATAGGAAATATTTATTTCAATGTTACTCCTCTTAAAAATTTTAATTTTCCTTTTTCCCTGTTTCCTTTCCTCACTGGGCTATTTTCCTTGTTGGAGCCCCTGGGCTAATAGCATCCTGCTTTTCCAACTACGGTTGTAACTTAGCAAGTAATAATAATAATAATAATAATAATAATAATAATAATAATAATAATAATAATAATAATGATAAAATTTTGTGATTAAAGACTAATAATAACGTAGAAACTTCTTATGAAAATAAATAATAAATAATGAAATCCCCCCATTCTCCACCCCAACCAAGTTTTCCCAAACAATCTTTCCTGTTCAGGAAAACTTTTTTGAAGAGCTGCAAGGAAAGTTTACATGCTCGTATAATTATGACGATTATTAATTCACTAACCTGGTTTGGAGAAGGAAGTTTTAATAACGTTTAATTTGTGGTGGCCGATATGGTAACGTCCCTGATTGGTGAGCGCCAGACTGGGGTTCGAGTCCCCTCAGACTCGTTAGTTTCTTTGGTCGCTGAAATCTCATCATCCTTGTGAGCTAAGGATGGGGGGTATGGGGTAGCCTATAAGTCTATCTGCTGAGTCATCAGCCGTCATTGCCTAGCCCTCCTTGGGCCACTGCTTGGGCGCTGATCATGTGTATATATGGTCAGTCTCTAGGGCATTGTCCTGCTCACTAGGGCAATGTCACTGTCCCTTACCCCTGTCATTCATGAGAGTCCTTTAAACCTTTAAACTGTACTGGAACATTTTCTAGTTGGGAGGTTAGCTTAGGGCTCTCTGAAAGAACTGTACTGAAAATGGCTCAAATGACAACAGGCACCATCTACTATACATATATATATTGGTCAGAGACTTTATTGCATAATGCATACGTACTCACATTAACATTCTTGATAAGTCGTTAACTTGTATTTGAGCACAGCAAAGTAGACATTATTTGTGCTATTTTGCATTACTGTCTAAATGAGGAAATTGAAAATTGTCGTAGCTATTAAATGTTAATCTGGTTCTACAATACCCATATACACACACATATATAAAGACACAGGCGTACAGATGGAAAAACACGCGCTTTCTCTCTCACAAAAAATACACACAATGGCATTCAATAATAATAATAATATTAATAATAATAATAATAATAACAATAATAATAATAATAATAGTAATGATAATGATAATAATAATAATGATAATTGTTATTAATGTTCTATTTCTATTATCCCTATCATCCTCAATACCATCATTATCATAGTTGTTATTATAAAATGTTTCGCAATACCAAAGGAAGCAGCAAGAAATAATCACCCAGTCCCTCAATAAAGCTATAAGAAAATCGCGCATTTTCTAATGTGATTATTTTAACGTCTTACTTAGTTGTTCACAGATTCTATAGTTGGAACATCTAAAGGAGAGGAAGATGAAAAAGAAACTGAAAGAAAAAGGACACTAAAAAAAGAACGTTAAACGGTTAATATATTTTAATGTAACTTTTTTTTTTATATATAATTTCTATTGTCCCATTATTTCTCCTGTAGTTTATTTACTTATTTCCTTTCCTCACTGAGCTATTTTCCCTGTTGGAGCCCTTTAGCTTATAGCGTCGTGCTTTTCCAACTAGGGTTGTAGCTTAGCAAGTAATAATAATAATAAGAAACTCTATCCTGAATTTTTAATTTAGCTATATCATTTGATAATCTATATATAACGGGACATCATTTTTGTAATGATTTGTAAAGTTGAATTATTTATGTTTTAAAACCAGCATCAAAATCGGATAAAGAATTAGAGTTTGGTGTAATGTTATCGGCCATTGCATCAAAACACTAATTGTTTACTAAAACATTGCATTGCGTCGTAATACAAGGCTGTTGCTATACTGTAAACGGTACAAACTAGACGTCCGACAGTCCAAAAATTAATATGTAACAACTAGTGTACCCGAGCCGTCAAAAATGACGGCTTAATATTTAGATAGATATGCACACAGACGCACATACAGATCCAACCCTTCGCAACCCCACCTCTTTCCCTAACTATAGCCCAGCTCTAAGTGGGTCCTGCTATAGCCCGGCAGTTTCGGCAATTTGTGGGAGATTGTGGTTTCCGGGTGTACCTCTCGGGGTAACCCCTCTCGCCAGGGGATGAGTACTGCTTCTCCCCCCTACCCGAGGGATGGGGAGCGACCGAGTAGTCGTACGTCTGGTAATGCCGGTGAACGTGACAGGAATAAAATATATATTCATATATTGCCAGGCACGTTGCTCTTTATCATGTAAGGGAGATACTTAGCCCATCAAGCAATTTTCATTGCCAGGACGATTAAATCATGAAGTATTTTTCTTTGCTATTCACAAAAACAAAACACTTGACATTCGAGACGTTTTTCGAAAAAAAAAAATAGTATTCACCAGACACCTTCTCATAGACATTTGAGTTTTTCTTATGGAATTTAACGTCATTTGCAACGGTATGCAATGCCTACAGACTCATTAGTAATGTCGTTGTCTCGTAATCTGTCGGCCGGGAGTTCGAGATCCGCTCAAGTATTCGAAAGTATTTTTTTCTTTTTGTAGTTCTGCAACTTCACCGTTCTTGTGAACAAGGAGTGGGTGTTTTGGGAGAGTCATTGCTTGCCTTGACTTGTCCAAGTTTAATGGAGAGGGGACTTGGACGCTGATCATATATATATATATATATATATATATATATATATATATATATATATATATATATATATATATATGTGTGTGTGTGTGTGTGTGTGTATGTGTATGTACATAAATTTACATACACGTATGTATGTGTGTTTATATGGTCAGTCTCTAGGACATTATCTTTACCCCTTAACTCTGTCACTCATGATTGTCCTTTAAATTTAACCTTAAATGGAACCATGGCGACAGTGTGCATGAACATCACACAACGTGACTGGGCAACTAAATGACCGGGAAAAAAATATTCATTAATGAGAAGTAAAATAATTAAATTCAGGACATGAGTGACAGACGGGAGTTTTTCATTGTTATTTGATAGTATTATTTTGAATACTACTTTTAAACTACTTTAGATGAGCGTTTTTGACTGTCATTCAATAGTAATATTTTCTTGAGCCCTCACGAGAGGCTCCAGAAAGAGTTTAACTTCTGTGTGGTTAGCTGATTGGTTTAGATTAGGATGGTTTAATGCTAGAACAGCCATTTGTCCACAGGTAGCTCATAAATTCATAATTCCACCTCTGGACTCGTTCCTAACAAGAGCAATGGCCCAGACTTATGTTACAATGAGCCTTTGCCAAAATTGACCTGTGAATGTAGGAAGATGTGGAAATACAAATAACCCTCCTGTGGACCTCTGAAGTCCACCCAAACTAACGAGAAGTTTTCTTCATTTTGCTATGAAGGATTTTGGGACGGAGTTCTGATACAAGCATCCTTCTCCAACGAGGTACATAATTCCCTCCTTAGGTAAATTAAGGCTATTATTATTATTATTATTATTATTATTATTAGCTAAGCTACAACCCTAGTTGGAAAAGCAGGATGCAATAAGCTCAAGGGCTTCAACAGGGATAGTAGCCCAGTGTGCAAGAGAACTCTAACCCAAGAGACAGAGTGGCAAAAACA
>NC_090744.1:37328906-37331406 GCF_036898095.1 Palaemon carinicauda
TGTGTGTCCATGTATATATATATATATATATATATATATATATATATATATATATATATATATATATATATATATATATATACATATATACATATATATATATGTATATATGTATATATATATATATATATCCAGAAGACTAAATAGCAAAGAGGGTTATGAAGATATGCAAAAGTCACAGAAATCTAAAATATAGTCAGATCGGAACCACGTAAAATCAGAAAATTGGTACAAGATAAAAAGAAAGAGTTGGAGCCAGTTGCGAGGATATCACACCACGTAAGTGGCAGACACCGCGTCTTCTGGCACTGTGCCCAAAAAAATCGTCACTCCTGGGTACCTTGTTGATGCAAGACAATCACGTAACTCTTAAAAGTTGTCATATAGTAACCATCCGTTCCATGCACTCTCAATGAGCGAGGCAGGCTAGTTATATTGAATGTTTGGGATTCATTTTTCAATATTGTTCATTCGTGAGTTTCGAAAGACCAAACTTGTTCCCCATACTTTTTTGTAAAGTGTGTTGACGTAATATAGTTTTGTAGTTTATATGTTACTGATTTTTTTTCCTTTTTTACTTTTCTTTTGTCTTAATGTTATTTCCATTTTTGTAGTTTATTGTTTACTGCTCAGATTTTTTGCTTCGCAGAGCTACTTTCCCTTTTGGGCTCTATGGCTTGTAGCTTCCTCCTTCTGCAACTCAGATTGCAACCTCAATTGCACTAATAATAATAATAATAATAATAATAATAATAATAATAATAATAATAATCATCATCATCATCATCATCATCTCGCATTCCGTCTCTAGCAACCTCAGAATAGTCCAGGTTAAATGGAAAAGATTTTGCCAACATTGTTTCTGCTAAGGAAAGCGAATAACCGGGGATTTCAGATGAGCCAGAAACATGCTTGAGAATTCAATCGCCTGGGTGTTTTCAATGATATTTATAATGGTATTCGTTTTTCTTGTTGTTGTTCTCTTTTTTTTTAAAGTTTTGCTCGGGATGACAACTACGTTGTAGCAAGCACGGATTTTTCTGCGTCATGAGCAAAGGTATCTTAAATTTGTTCTTTTTTTTTTCTGTCGTTTTACCTTCTTACTAATTTCTTTTCTTTCTTGTTCCTGGAACACCTCTTCCTCTTATTTCTTTATTTTCCTTTTCTGTTGATTTTTCTTTTCATTTATTTTTCTAAAGGAGCATAACACTTAATAGAAAACGTAAAAAAAGTAATTCAGAATATAGTATTCGTGGAGAAAAGGTTCATTCATGACTCATTTAATAAAGAAAGATCATTCTTATTTTTGTGAAATATAATTATTTCCATAAGCGAAAATAAGTCTTATTTTTCTACAAGATAATTCCTATTTTACGAGAGAAATATAGATCTTATTTTCATGAAAGATAATTCTTATTTTATTAGAGAAAGATCATTTCTATTCTTATGAGAAATAATTCTTATTTTATGAGGAAAACCAAATTATTTTTATAAGACCAATCCTTATTTTCCTGAGAGTAATATAATTCTTATTTTATGAGAAAAAGATCATTCTATTCTTATGAGATAAAGATAGTTTTTATTCTTATGAGAGAAAAATAATTCTTATTTTTCTCTCATGAGAGAAAGTTTATTCTTATTTTCATGAGAGAAAGATCATTTTTATCTTATAAGAGAAAGATAATTTTTATTCTTATGAGAGAAAAATAATTTTTATATTATGAGAGAAAGACATTTCTTATTTTTATGAAAATAATTTTGTTTGCATGAGAAAAAGATAATTCTTATTTTTATGAGAGAAAGAGAGGTACTGTATCCAAATTATAAAATAGAGATACATTTCTTTATGAAAGAGATAAAGATGGATTAACTCTCAACTCGAGAGAGTTAATCCATCACTTAGTAATGGAAGAGAAAGCTAATTTTTATTCTAATGAGAGAGAGAGAGAGAGAGAGAGAGAGAGAGAGAGAGAGAGAGAGAGAGGGGGGGGGGGGTTAAAATGAGTTACAAGGATTTTGGATGTCTCAAAAACGTTTTAGTCCATCCGGGGAGACTCCATTTGCTCTTGGGTAGAGCGATCAGGTTTGAACGTTTAGAGTTCTATTTATTATTATTGTTATTATTATTAAATGCTAACCTACAGCCCTAGTTGGAAAAGCAGGATGCTATAAGCCCAGGGGCCCCAACAGGGAAAATAGCCCAGTGAGAAAAGGAAATAAAGAAAAATAAAAGTATGTAAGTATAGTAGCAACATTAAAATAAATATTTCCTATAAAAACTATAAAAACTTTAACAAAACAAGAGGAGAAACTAGATAGAAGTGAGCCCGAGTGTACCCCCAAGTAAGAGAACTCTAACCCAAGACAGTGGAAGACCATGGTACAAAGGCTATGGCACTATCCAAGACCAGAGAACAATGGTTTGATTTTGGAGTGTCCTTCTCCTAGAAGAGCTGCTTACCATAGCCGAAGTGTCTCTTCTACCCTTACCAAGGGGAAA
>NC_090744.1:37336406-37338906 GCF_036898095.1 Palaemon carinicauda
GGTCGCTTTACATTTTAAATGCTACAGTGAGAGTACGATCATACATACAGATAATTACAAAGAAAAAGTATAGTTTTTTTTTTTTTAAATATCTGTTGCCTATACATGTTCATACTCTCACTGTAGCATATGAAATGTTAAATGACCTCGCTCAATAAATCAGTGCTCTTAAGAAGTATCACGAAACTAGTCAGAACTTTTTCTTATATTCTATATTTCACTTTTCCTATGGTTCTTTTGCATCGGAGCATCACAGTATATGATCATTTTAACATAACTACCTTTTAATATATAATATTAACTTTGCCATAGGATGACAGACCCATTGGGGAAGTTCCTTTTATGTTAAGTACTTCTGCTTAATCAATGATTTGAACCTTAGCACCAAGTAGAAATAAAGGTAAAAAGAGATAAGAGTTGATTCTGACTCGACTGTATCTTCCTGTCGAATTCATCAGCCTCTCTCCACCATTACAGCTGAATGGTAAATATATAAGACTAGGCCGTTTTTTTTATCACTAACACAGACAAAACAAAATTGCATATTCCCAAAAATAAGACAGATTAAACCCTGATTCAAAAAACTAATTGAATTAGATAAGATGAAATGATAAAGTTATTTATACATTCATAAGTGTCAGACGCGTGACCGATTGATAAATGACATGGATTTAAAAAGTGAAAAAATGAGATAAATAAAAAGAATGCAGTTAAACAAGATCGTTACTAATTTAAACAAAAACACTAACTTGAAACAAATGTCACATTTGACGAGTGAATCCAATTCATTAATATTCTGGAGAGTGTGTCAACGCTAGGAGAACGGCAGCGCATATTAATGCTTCTTCTCTTGTCTTTGCTGAGTTGGATATTGCCATGGTCCTTATTGGTTGCTGTTGGTTACCGCTGAGGATGATAAAAATAGATGTTTCTGACGTCGTTAAAAACGTTCCTGGACTTGAACTTCTGCTTTAAACATGCAACAATCTGGCAAATATTACTTAATACTTATATTGAAAGTTTGTATTTCAATTTGCTCTCTCTCTCTCTCTCTCTCTCTCTCTCTCTCTCTCTCTCTCTCTCTCTCTCTCTCTCTCTCTCTCTCTCTCTCTCTCCTCTCTCTCTCTCTCTTGACTTTCGGGTATGCTCTGCTAACAAACTCTCACGTGAACTCTTTCAAGAGAGAGAGAGAGAGAGAGAGAGAGAGAGAGAGCCTTACCTTATTGCCTTATCCTATGTTTGGGTTCCCCCAGGTCCCTCAGTGTGAGGCACCTCGTATATCCACCAGAGAGTTGCTAATGCATCTTCCGGTGTATTTTGTGGTCTGAAATTCCCGTGTTATACACTATTATTTCTTTAACATAATTCACCTCATTCACAAATACTAAATCTAGGACATTTTCCTTTCTTGTTGGAATGTGGTTTATTTGTTGCATATTATGTTCTAATAGCATATATTGAAGCTTTTCAAATTGCCTCTTATCTTCTGTGCTACTATTACTCTCTTTATATATATATATATATATATATATATATATATATATATATATATATATATATATATATATATATATATATACAACCACTTTCTTCTATCCGTTCTTTCCAATCCACGAAAGGAAAATTGAAATCTCTGGATAGAAGTATATTCCAGTCTTTATGGTTTCTACATATATCATCTATTTTTTCTATTATTATGTCAAACTCCTTAGTATTAGGGGGTCTCTAAACTACAATATTCACTAGTTTTTCAAATTCAAATTCTACCGCAATCAATTCACATTCTGTGTTGCTGTATTTTTCACAGACTTTTCCTTGATTTATGTCTCTTCCATATATTGCGGTTCCCCCTTGATTCCTATTTGTTCTGTCTGATCTGTATGTTTGGAAACCCTTTATCTGGTCATCACTGCCAGTCTCTTGGGAATACCATGTTTCACTTATATTTAATATATCTATTTTTTACATTTGGGTTAGTTCTTCTAAGAACTCTATTTTACTTTTAGAGTTACTCGTGACTAAATCTTGTGCATTCATCACTATTATGGTATGTGTTTCATCCCCATTATTTAATATTGGTAATATGGATTTTCCCATGCTTCCTTCCTGTTCTGATATGATGTTCTTTTCTTCATTTCCAGGAATCCTGCCATTAAAAGAGAGAGAGAGAGAGAGAGGAGAGAGAGAGAGAGAGAGAGAGAGAGAGAGAGAGAGAGAGAGAGAGAGAGAGAGAGAGAGAGAGAGAGAGAGAGTCTAACATATAAACTCTTTTAGCTCCCCATCTAAAACCAAACCATTTGAGAATTTTACAATACATTAAAGTAGACAACTTATTCTTGAGTTCATAATTTTATGATAATCGCTGTATGAACGCAAACTTGACGTATGAACGACTATTATTATCATTTATATTATTATTATTATTAATGATATTATCATTATTCGATATCCATAATTATCATTGTTATCACTATCATCATCACTATTATTATTATTATTA